>NW_028118765.1:0-90215 GCF_965113315.1 Podarcis vaucheri | reverse complement strand
TTTTGCTGAAATTGTGACCCCGGGGCTTAGAATTTTTTTTTTTCACAGGTTTTGTCTTCGAGGGCTGATTTCATTTCCTATGACAAAAAGCCTTCTGTTTCCACCGCCAAACCTTTCAGGGGATAATTTGCAAGAGTTTGGCACCATTTTTGAGAGAATTGGAGAATTTCGGATTTTTGCTGAAATTGTGACCCCGGGGCTTAGAAAATTTTTTTTACACAGGTTTTGTCTTCGAGGGCTGATTTCAATTCCCATGATAAAAAGCCTTCTGTTTCCACCGCCAAACCTTTCAGGGGAGAATTTGCAACAGTTTGGCACCATTTTTGAGTGAACTGGAGAATTTCAGATTTTTGCTGAAATTGTGACTCCGGGGTTTAGAAAATTTTTTTTTCACAGGTTATGTTGTTGAGGGCTGATTTCATTTCCTATGATAAAAAGCCTTCTTTTTCCACCGCCAAACCTTTCAGGGGAGAATTTGCAACAGTTTGGCACCATTTTTGAGAGAATTGGAGAATTTCAGATTTTTGCTGAAATTGTGACTCCGGGGCTTAGAAATTTTTTTTTACACAGGTTTTGTCTTTGAGGGCTGATTACAATTCCCATGATAAAAAGCCTTCTGTTTCCACCGCCAAACCTTTCAGGGGAGAATTTGCAACAGTTTGGCACCATTTTTGAGTGAACTGGAGAATTTCAGATTTTTGCTGAAATTGTGAGCCCGGGGCTTAGAAAATTTATTTTACACAGGTTTTGTCTTCGAGGGCTGATTTCATTTCCTATGACAAAAAGGCTTTTGTTTCCATCGCCAAATCTTTCAGGGGAGAATTTGCAACAGTTTGGCACCATTTTTGAGAGAATTGGAGAATTTCAGATTTTTGCTGAAATTGTGACCCCGGGGCTTAGAAATTTTTTTTTTCACAGGTAAAGTTCTCGAGGGCTGATTTCATTTCCTATGACAAAAAGCCTTCTGTTTCCACCGCCAAACCTTTCAGGGGATAATTTGCAAGAGTTTGGAACCATTTTTGAGAGAATTGGAGAATTTCGGATTTTTGCTGAAATTGTGACCCCAGGGCTTAGAAAAAAATTTTTTCACAGGTTTTGTCTTCGAGGGCTGATTTCATTTCCTATGACAAAAAGCCTTCTGTTTCCACCGCCAAACCTTTCAGGGGATAATTTGCAAGAGTTTGGCACCATTTTTGAGTGAACGGGAGAATTTCAGATTTTTGCTGAAATTGTGACCCCGGGGCTTAGAAATTTTTTTTCCACAGGTTATGTTGTTGAGGGCAGATTTCATTTCCTATGATAAAAAGCCTTCTTTTTCCACCGCCAAACCTTTCAGGGGAGAATTTGCAACAGTTTGGCACCATTTTTGAGAGAATGGGAGAATTTCGGATTTTTGCTGAAATTGTGACCCCGGGGCTTAGAAAAAATTTTTTCCACAGGTTTTGTCTTCGAGGGCTGATTTCATTTCCTATGACAAAAAGCCTTCTGTTTCCACCGCCAAACCTTTCAGGGGATAATTTGCAAGAGTTTGGCACCATTTTTGAGTGAACGGGAGAATGTCAGATTTTTGCTGAAATTGTGACCCCGGGGCTTAGAATTTTTTTTTTTACAGGTTATGTTGTTGAGGGCTGATTTCATTTCCTATGACAAAAAGCCTTCTGTTTCCACCGCCAAACCTTTCAGGGGAGAATTTGCAAGAGTTTGGCACCATTTTTGTGAGAATTGGAGAATTTCAGATTTTTGCTGAAATTGTGACCCCGGGGCTTAGAAATTTTTTTTCCACAGGTTATGTTGTTGAGGGCAGATTTCATTTCCTATGATAAAAAGCCTTCTTTTTCCACCGCCAAACCTTTCAGGGGAGAATTTGCAACAGTTTGGCACCATTTTTGAGAGAATGGGAGAATTTCGGATTTTTGCTGAAATTGTGACCCCGGGGCTTAGAAATTTTTTTTTTCACAGGTAAAGTTTTCGAGGGCTGATTTCATTTCCGATGACAAAAAGCCTTCTTTTTCCACCGCCAAACCTTTCAGGGGAGAATTTGCAACAGTTTGGCACCATTTTTGAGAGAATGGGAGAATTTCGGATTTTTGCTGAAATTGTTACCCCGGGGCTTAGAAAATTTTTTTTTACAGGTTATGTTGTTGAGGGCTGATTTCATTTCCTATGATAAAAAGCCTTCTTTTTTCACCGCCAAAGCTTTCAGGGGAGAATTTGCAACAGTTTGGCACCATTTTTGAGAGAATTGGAGAATTTCGGATTTTTGCTGAAATTGTGACCCCGGGGCTTAGAATTTTTTTCCCCACAGGTTATGTTGTTGAGGGCTGATTTCATTTCCTATGATAAAAATCCTTCTGTTTCCACCGCCAAAGCTTTCAGGTGAGAATTTGCAACAGTTTGGCACCATTTTTGAGAGAATTGGAGAATTTCGGATTTTTGTTGAAATTGTGACCCCGGGGCTTAGAAATTTTTTTTTACACAGGTTTTGTCTTCGAGGGCTGATTTCAATTCCCATGATAAAAAGCCTTCTGTTTCCAACGCCAAACCTTTCAGGGGATAATTTGCAAAAGTTTGGCACCATTTTTGAGAGAATGGGAGAATTTCGGATTTTTGCTGAAATTGTGACCCCGGGGCTTAGAAATTTTTTTTTACACAGGTTTTGTCTTCGAGGGCTGATTTCAATTCCCATGATAAAAAGCCTTCTGTTTCCACCGCCAAACCTTTCGGGGGAGAATTTGCAACAGTTTGGCACCATTTTTGATTGAACTGGAGAATTTCAGATTTTTGCTGAAATTGTGACCCCGGGGCTTAGAAAATTTTTTTTTCACAGGTTATGTTGTTGAGGGCTGATTTCATTTCCTATGATAAAAAGCCTTCTTTTTCCACCGCCAAACCTTTCAGGGGAGAATTTGCAACAGTTTGGCACCATTTTTGAGAGAATTGGAGAATTTCAGATTTCTGCTGAAATTGTGACCCCGGGGCTTAGAAAAATTTTTTTACACAGGTTTTGTCTTCGAGGGCTGATTACAATTCCCATGATAAAAAGCCTTCTGTTTCCACCGCCAAACCTTTCAGGGGAGAATTTGCAACAGTTTGGCACCATTTTTGAGTGAACTGGAGAATTTCAAATTTTTGCTGAAATTGTGACCCCGGGGCTTAGAAATTTTTTTTTTCACAGGTTATGTTGTTGTGGGCTGATTTCATTTCCTATGATAAAAATCCTTCTGTTTCCACCGCCAAACCTTTCAGGGGAGAATTTGCAACACTTTGGCACCATTTTTGAGAGAATTGGAGAATTTCAGATTTTTGCTTAGAATTTTTTTTTTCACAGGTTATGTTGTTGTGGGCTGATTTCATTTCCTATGATAAAAAGCCTTCTGTTTCCACCGCCAAACCTTTCAGGGGAGAATTTGCAACAGTTTGGCACCATTTTTGAGTGAACTGGAGAATTTCAGATTTTTGCTGAAATTGTGAGCCCGGGGCTTAGAAAATTTTTTTTACACAGGTTTTGTCTTCGAGGGCTGATTTCATTTCCTATGACAAAAAGGCTTTTGTTTCCATCGCCAAATCTATCAGGGGAGAATTTGCAACAGTTTGGCACAATTTTTGAGAGAATTGGAGAATTTCAGATTTTTGCTGAAATTGTGACCCCGGGGCTTAGAATTTTTTTTTTTTCACAGGTAAAGTTCTCGAGGGCTGATTTCATTTCCTATGACAAAAAGCCTTCTGTTTCCACCACCAAACCTTTCAGGGGATAATTTGCAATAGTTTGGCACCATTTTTGAGTGAATGGGAGAATTTCAGATTTTTGCTGAAATTGTGACCCCGGGGCTTAGAATTTTTTTTTTCACAGGTTATGTTGTTGAGGGCTGATTTCATTTCCTATGATAAAAAGCCTTCTTTTTCCACCGCCAAACCTTTCAGGGGAGAATTTGCAACAGTTTGGCACCATTTTTGAGTGAACTGTAGAATTTCATATTTTTGCTGAAATTGTGACCCCCGGGGCTTAGAAATTTTTTTTTCACAGGTAAAGTTTTCGAGGGCTGATTTCATTTCCTATGACAAAAAGCCTTCTGTTTCCACCGCCAAACCTTTCAGGGGATAATTTGCAAGAGTTTGGCACCATTTTTGAGAGAATTGGAGAATTTCGGATTTTTGCTGAAATTGTGACCCCAGGGCTTAGAAAAAAGATTTTTCACAGGTTTTGTCTTCAAGGGCTGATTTCATTTCCTATGACAAAAAGCCTTCTGTTTCCACCGCCAAACCTTTCAGGGGATAATTTGCAAGAGTTTGGCACCATTTTTGAGTGAACGGGAGAATTTCAGATTTTTGCTGAAATTGTGACCCCGGGGCTTAGAATTTTTTTTTTCACAGGTTATGTTGTTGAGGGCTGATTTCATTTCCTATGATAAAAAGCCTTCTTTTTCCACCGCCAAACCTTTCAGGGGAGAATTTGCAACAGTTTGGCACCATTTTTGAGTGAACTGTAGAATTTCATATTTTTGCTGAAATTGTGACCCCCGGGGCTTAGAAATTTTTTTTTCACAGGTAAAGTTTTCGAGGGCTGATTTCATTTCCTATGACAAAAAGCCTTCTGTTTCCACCGCCAAACCTTTCAGGGGATAATTTGCAAGAGTTTGGCACCATTTTTGAGAGAATTGGAGAATTTCGGATTTTTGCTGAAATTGTGACCCCAGGGCTTAGAAAAAAGATTTTTCACAGGTTTTGTCTTCAAGGGCTGATTTCATTTCCTATGACAAAAAGCCTTCTGTTTCCACCGCCAAACCTTTCAGGGGATAATTTGCAAGAGTTTGGCACCATTTTTGAGTGAACGGGAGAATTTCAGATTTTTGCTGAAATTGTGACCCCGGGGCTTAGAAATTTTTTTTCCACAGGTTATGTTGTTGAGGGCAGATTTCATTTCCTATGATAAAAAGCCTTCTTTTTCCACCGCCAAACCTTTCAGGGGAGAATTTGCAACAGTTTGGCACCATTTTTGAGAGAATGGGAGAATTTCGGATTTTTGCTGAAATTGTGACCCCGGGGCTTAGAAAAATTTTTTTCCACAGGTTTTGTCTTCGAGGGCTGATTTCATTTCCTATGACAAAAAGCCTTCTGTTTCCACCGCCAAACCTTTCAGGGGATAATTTGCAAGAGTTTGGCACCATTTTTGAGTGAACGGGAGAATGTCAGATTTTTGCTGAAATTGTGACCCCGGGGCTTAGAATTTTTTTTTTTACAGGTTATGTTGTTGAGGGCTGATTTCATTTCCTATGACAAAAAGCCTTCTGTTTCCACCGCCAAACCTTTCAGGGGAGAATTTGCAAGAGTTTGGCACCATTTTTGTGAGAATTGGAGAATTTCAGATTTTTGCTGAAATTGTGACCCCGGGGCTTAGAATTTTTTTCCCCACAGGTTATGTTGTTGAGGGCAGATTTCATTTCCTATGATAAAAAGCCTTCTTTTTCCACCGCCAAACCTTTCAGGGGAGAATTTGCAACAGTTTGGCACCATTTTTGAGAGAATGGGAGAATTTCGGATTTTTGCTGAAATTTTGACCCCGGGGCTTAGAAATTTTTTTTTTCACAGGTAAAGTTTTCGAGGGCTGATTTCATTTCCGATGACAAAAAGCCTTCTTTTTCCACCGCCAAACCTTTCAGGGGAGAATTTGCAACAGTTTGGCACCATTTTTGAGAGAATGGGAGAATTTCGGATTTTTGCTGAAATTGTTACCCCGGGGCTTAGAAAATTTTTTTTTCACAGGTTATGTTGTTGAGGGCTGATTTCATTTCCTATGATAAAAAGCCTTCTTTTTTCACCGCCAAACCTTTCAGGGGAGAATTTGCAACAGTTTGGCACCATTTTTGAGAGAATTGGAGAATTTCAGATTTTTGCTGAAATTGTGACCCCGGGGCTTAGAATTTTTTTCCCCACAGGTTATGTTGTTGAGGGCTGATTTCATTTCCTATGATAAAAATCCTTCTATTTCCACCGCCAAAGCTTTCAGGTGAGAATTTGCAACAGTTTGGCACCATTTTTGAGAGAATTGGAGAATTTCGGATTTTTGTTGAAATTGTGACCCCGGGGCTTAGAAATTTTTTTTTACACAGGTTTTGTCTTCGAGGGCTGATTTCAATTCCCATGATAAAAAGCCTTCTGTTTCCAACGCCAAACCTTTCAGGGGATAATTTGCAAGAGTTTGGCACCATTTTTGAGAGAATGGGAGAATTTCGGATTTTTGCTGAAATTGTGACCCCGGGGCTTAGAAAATTTTTTTTACACAGGTTTTGTCTTCGAGGGCTGATTTCAATTCCCATGATAAAAAGCCTTCTGTTTCCACCGCCAAACCTTTCGGGGGAGAATTTGCAACAGTTTGGCACCATTTTTGATTGAACTGGAGAATTTCAGATTTTTGCTGAAATTGTGACCCCGGGGCTTAGAAAATTTTTTTTTCACAGGTTATGTTGTTGAGGGCTGATTTCATTTCCTATGATAAAAAGCCTTCTTTTTCCACCGCCAAACCTTTCAGGGGAGAATTTGCAACAGTTTGGCACCATTTTTGAGAGAATTGGAGAATTTCAGATTTCTGCTGAAATTGTGACCCAGGGGCTTAGAAAATTTTTTTTACACAGGTTTTGTCTTCGACGGCTGATTACAATTCCCATGATAAAAAGCCTTCTGTTTCCACCGCCAAACCTTTCAGGGGAGAATTTGCAACAGTTTGGCACCATTTTTGAGTGAACTGGAGAATTTCAAATTTTTGCTGAAATTGTGACCCCGGGGCTTAGAAATTTTTCTTTTCACAGGTAAAGTTCTCGAGGGCTGATTTCATTTCCTATGACAAAAAGCCTTCTGTTTCCACCGCCAAACCTTTCAGGGGAGAATTTGCAACACTTTGGCACCATTTTTGAGAGAATTGGAGAATTTCAGATTTTTGCTTAGAATTTTTTTTTTCACAGGTTATGTTGTTGTGGGCTGATTTCATTTCCTATGATAAAAAGCCTTCTGTTTCCACCGCCAAACCTTTCAGGGGAGAATTTGCAACAGTTTGGCACCATTTTTGAGAGAATTGGAGAATTTCATATTTTTGCTGAAATTGTGAGCCCGGGGCTTAGAAAATTTTTTTTACACAGGTTTTGTCTTCGAGGGCTGATTTCATTTCCTATGACAAAAAGGCTTTTGTTTCCATCGCCAAATCTTTCAGGGGAGAATTTGCAACAGTTTGGCACAATTTTTGAGAGAATTGGAGAATTTCAGATTTTTGCTGAAATTGTGACCCCGGGGCTTAGAATTTTTTTTTTTTCACAGGTAAAGTTCTCGAGGGCTGATTTCATTTCCTATGACAAAAAGCCTTCTGTTTCCACCACCAAACCTTTCAGGGGATAATTTGCAATAGTTTGGCACCATTTTTGAGTGAATGGGAGAATTTCAGATTTTTGCTGAAATTGTGACCCCGGGGCTTAGAAAAAATTTTTTCCACAGGTTTTGTCTTCGAGGGCTGATTTCATTTCCTATGACAAAAAGCCTTCTGTTTCCACCGCCAAACCTTTCAGGGGATAATTTGCAAGAGTTTGGCACCATTTTTGAGTGAACGGGAGAATGTCAGATTTTTGCTGAAATTGTGACCCCGGGGCTTAGAATTTTTTTTTTACAGGTTATGTTGTTGAGGGCTGATTTCATTTCCTATGACAAAAAGCCTTCTGCTTCCACCGCCAAACCTTTCAGGGGAGAATTTGCAAGAGTTTGGCACCATTTTTGTGAGAATTGGAGAATTTCAGATTTTTGCTGAAATTGTGACCCCGGGGCTTAGAATTTTTTTTTCCACAGGTTATGTTGTTGAGGGCAGATTTCATTTCCTATGATAAAAAGCCTTCTTTTTCCACCGCCAAACCTTTCAGGGGAGAATTTGCAAGAGTTTGGCACCATTTTTGAGAGAATGGGAGAATTTCGGATTTTTGCTGAAATTGTGACCCCGGGGCTTAGAAATTTTTTTTTTCACAGGTAAAGTTTTCGAGGGCTGATTTCATTTCCGATGACAAAAAGCCTTCTTTTTCCACCGCCAAACCTTTCAGGGGAGAATTTGCAACAGTTTGGCACCATTTTTGAGAGAATGGGAGAATTTCGGATTTTTGCTGAAATTGTTACCCCGGGGCTTAGAAAATTTTTTTTTCACAGGTTATGTTGTTGAGGGCTGATTTCATTTCCTATGATAAAAAGCCTTCTTTTTTCACCGCCAAACCTTTCAGGGGAGAATTTGCAACAGTTTGGCACCATTTTTGAGAGAATTGGAGAATTTCAGATTTTTGCTGAAATTGTGACCCCGGGGCTTAGAATTTTTTTCCCCACAGGTTATGTTGTTGAGGGCTGATTTCATTTCCTATGATAAAAATCCTTCTGTTTCCACCGCCAAAGCTTTCAGGTGAGAATTTGCAACAGTTTGGCACCATTTTTGAGAGAATTGGAGAATTTCGGATTTTTGATGAAATTGTGACCCCGGGGCTTAGAAATTTTTTTTTACACAGGTTTTGTCTTCGAGGGCTGATTTCAATTCCCATGATAAAAAGCCTTCTGTTTCCAACGCCAAACCGTTCAGGGGATAATTTGCAAGAGTTTGGCACCATTTTTGAGAGAATGGGAGAATTTCGGATTTTTGCTGAAATTGTGACCCCGGGGCTTAGAAAATTTTTTTTACACAGGTTTTGTCTTCGAGGGCTGATTTCAATTCCCATGATAAAAAGCCTTCTGTTTCCACCGCCAAACCTTTCGGGGGAGAATTTGCAACAGTTTGGCACCATTTTTGATTGAACTGGAGAATTTCAGATTTTTGCTGAAATTGTGACCCCGGGGCTTAGAAAATTTTTTTTTCACAGGTTATGTTGTTGAGGGCTGATTTCATTTCCTATGATAAAAAGCCTTCTTTTTCCACCGCCAAACCTTTCAGGGGAGAATTTGCAACAGTTTGGCACCATTTTTGAGAGAATTGGAGAATTTCAGATTTCTGCTGAAATTGTGACCCCGGGGCTTAGAAAAATTTTTTTACACAGGTTTTGTCTTCGACGGCTGATTACAATTCCCATGATAAAAAGCCTTCTGTTTCCACCGCCAAACCTTTCAGGGGAGAATTTGCAACAGTTTGGCACCATTTTTGAGTGAACTGGAGAATTTCAAATTTTTGCTGAAATTGTGACCCCGGGGCTTAGAAATTTTTTTTTTCACAGGTTATGTTGTTGTGGGCTGATTTCATTTCCTATGATAAAAATCCTTCTGTTTCCACCGCCAAACCTTTCAGGGGAGAATTTGCAACACTTTGGCACCATTTTTGAGAGAATTGGAGAATTTCAGATTTTTGCTTAGAATTTTTTTTTCCACAGGTTATGTTGTTGTGGGCTGATTTCATTTCCTATGATAAAAAGCCTTCTGTTTCCACCGCCCAACCTTTCAGGGGAGAATTTGCAACAGTTTGGCACCATTTTTGAGTGAACTGGAGAATTTCAGATTTTTGCTGAAATTGTGAGCCCGGGGCTTAGAAAAATTTTTTTACACAGGTTTTGTCTTCGAGGGCTGATTTCATTTCCTATGACAAAAAGGCTTTTGTTTCCATCGCCAAATCTTTCAGGGGAGAATTTGCAACAGTTTGGCACAATTTTTGAGAGAATTGGAGAATTTCAGATTTTTGCTGAAATTGTGACCCCGGGGCTTAGAATTTTTTTTTTTCACAGGTAAAGTTCTCGAGGGCTGATTTCATTTCCTATGACAAAAAGCCTTCTGTTTCCACCACTAAACCTTTCAGGGGATAATTTGCAATAGTTTGGCACCATTTTTGAGTGAATGAGAGAATTTCAGATTTTTGCTGAAATTGTGACCCCGGGGCTTAGAATTTTTTTTTTCACAGGTTATGTTGTTGAGGGCTGATTTCATTTCCTATGATAAAAAGCCTTCTTTTTCCACCGCCAAACCTTTCAGGGGAGAATTTGCAACAGTTTGGAACCATTTTTGAGTGAACTGTAGAATTTCATATTTTTGCTGAAATTGTGACCCCCGGGGCTTAGAAATTTTTTTTTCACAGGTAAAGTTTTCGAGGGCTGATTTCATTTCCTATGACAAAAAGCCTTCTGTTTCCAACGCCAAACCTTTCAGGGGATAATTTGCCAGAGTTTGGCACCATTTTTGGGAGAATGGGAGAATTTCGGATTTTTGCTGAAATTGTGACCCCGGGGCTTAGAAAATTTTTTTTACACAGGTTTTGTCTTCGAGGGCTGATTTCAATTCCCATGATAAAAAGCCTTCTGTTTCCACCGCCAAACCTTTCAGGGGAGAATTTTCAACAGTTTGGCACCATTTTTGAGTGAACTGGAGAATTTCAGATTTTTGCTGAAATTGTGACCCCGGGGCTTAGAAAATTTTTTTTTCACAGGTTATGTTGTTGAGGGCTGATTTCATTTCCTATGATAAAAAGCCTTCTTTTTCCACCGCCAAACCTTTCAGGGGAGAATTTGCAACAGTTTGGCACCATTTTTGAGAGAATTGGAAAATTTCAGATTTTTGCTGAAATTGTGACCCCGGGGCTTAGAAAATTTTTTTTCACAGGTAAAGTTCTCGAAGGCTGATTTCATTTCCTATGACAAAAAGCCTTCTGTTTCCACCACCAAACCTTTCAGGGGATAATTTGCAACAGTTTGGCACCATTTTTGTGAGAATTGGAGAATTTCAGATTTTTGCTGAAATTGTGACCCCGGGGCTTAGAAATTTTTTTTCCACAGGTTATGTTGTTGAGGGCAGATTTCATTTCCTATGATAAAAAGCCTTCTTTTTCCACCGCCAAACCTTAAAGGGTAGAATTTGCAACAGTTTGGCACCATTTTTGAGAGAATGGGAGAATTTCGGATTTTTGCTGAAATTGTGACCCCGGGGCTTAGAAATTTTTTTTTACACAGGTTTTGTCTTCGAGGGCTGATTTCAATTCCCATGATAAAAAGCCTTCTGTTTCCACCGCCAAACCTTTCAGGGGAGAATTTGCAACAGTTTGGCACCATTTTTGAGTGAACTGGAGAATTTCAGATTTTTGCTGAAATTGTGACCCCCGGGGCTTAGAAAAAAAAATTTTCACAGGTAAAGTTTTCGAGGGCTGATTTCATTTCCTATGACAAAAAGCCTTCTTTTTCCACCGCCAAACCTTTCAGGGGAGAATTTGCAACAGTTTGGCACCATTTTTGAGTGAACGGGAGAATTTCAGATTTTTGTTGAAATTGTGACCCCGGGGCTTAGAATTTTTTTTTTCACAGGTTTTGTCTTCGAGGGCTGATTTCATTTCCTATGACAAAAAGCCTTCTGTTTCCACCGCCAAACCTTTCAGGGGAGAATTTGCAAGAGTTTGGCACCATTTTTGAGTGAACGGGAGAATTTCAGATTTTTGTTGAAATTGTGACCCCGGGGCTTAGAAATTTTTTTTTTCACAGGTAAAGTTCTCGAGGGCTGATTTCATTTCCTATGACAAAAAGCCTTCTGTTTCCACCGCCAAACCTTTCAGGGGAGAATTTGCAAGAGTTTGGCACCATTTTTGTGAGAATTGGAGAATTTCGGATTTTTGCTGAAATTGTGACCCCGGGGCTTAGAAATTTTTTTTACACAGGTTTTGTCTTTGAGGGCTGATTACAATTCCCATGATAAAAAGCCTTCTGTTTCCACCGCCAAACCTTTCAGGGGAGAATTTGCAACAGTTTGGCACCATTTTTGAGAGAATTGGAGAATTTCGGATTTTTGCTGAAATTGTGACCCCGGGGCTTAGAATTTTTTTTTTACACAGGTAAAGTTCTCGAGGGCTGATTTCATTTCCTATGACAAAAAGCCTTCTTTTTCCACTGCCAAACCTTTCAGGGGAGAATTTGCAACAGTTTGGCACCATTTTTGAGTGAACGGGAGAATTTCAGATTTTTGTTGAAATTGTGACCCCGGGGCTTAGAAATTTTTTTTTCACAGGTAAAGTTCTCGAGGGCTGATTTCATTTCCTATGACAAAAAGCCTTCTGTTTCCACCGCCAAACCTTTCAGGGGATAATTTGCAAGAGTTTGGCACCATTTTTGAGAGAATTGGAGAATTTCGGATTTTTGCTGAAATTGTGACCCCAGGGCTTAGAAAAAAATTTTTTCACAGGTTTTGTCTTCGAGGGCTGATTTCATTTCCTATGACAAAAAGCCTTCTGTTTCCACCGCCAAACCTTTCAGGGGATAATTTCAAGAGTTTGGCACCATTTTTGAGTGAACGGGAGAATTTCAGATTTTTGCTGAAATTGTGACCCCGGGGCTTAGAAATTTTTTTTCCACAGGTTATGTTGTTGAGGGCAGATTTCATTTCCTATTATAAAAAGCCTTCTTTTTCCACCGCCAAACCTTTCAGGGGAGAATTTGCAACAGTTTGGCACCATTTTTGAGAGAATGGGAGAATTTCGGATTTTTGCTGAAATTGTGACCCCGGGGCTTAGAAAAAAATTTTTCCACAGGTTTTGTCTTCGAGGGCTGATTTCATTTCCTATGACAAAAAGCCTTCTGTTTCCACCGCCAAACCTTTCAGGGGATAATTTGCAAGAGTTTGGCACCATTTTTGAGTGAACGGGAGAATGTCAGATTTTTGCTGAAATTGTGACCCCGGGGCTTAGAATTTTTTTTTTTACAGGTTATGTTGTTGAGGGCTGATTTCATTTCCTATGACAAAAAGCCTTCTGTTTCCACCGCCAAACCTTTCAGGGGAGAATTTGCAAGAGTTTGGCACCATTTTTGTGAGAATTGGAGAATTTCAGATTTTTGCTGAAATTGTGACCCCGGGGCTTAGAAATTTTTTTTCCACAGGTTATGTTGTTGAGGGCAGATTTCATTTCCTATGATAAAAAGCCTTCTTTTTCCACCGCCAAACCTTTCAGGGGAGAATTTGCAACAGTTTGGCACCATTTTTGAGAGAATGGGAGAATTTCGGATTTTTGCTGAAATTGTGACCCCGGGGCTTAGAAATTTTTTTTCCACAGGTTATGTTGTTGAGGGCACATTTCATTTCCTATGATAAAAAGCCTTCTTTTTCCACCGCCAAACCTTTCAGGGGAGAATTTGCAACAGTTTGGCACCATTTTTGAGAGAATGGGAGAATTTCGGATTTTTGCTGAAATTGTGACCCCGGGGCTTAGAAATTTTTTTTTTCACAGGTAAAGTTTTCGAGGGCTGATTTCATTTCCGATGACAAAAAGCCTTCTTTTTCCACCGCCAAACCTTTCAGGGGAGAATTTGCAACAGTTTGGCACCATTTTTGAGAGAATGGGAGAATTTCGGATTTTTGCTGAAATTGTTACCCCGGGGCTTAGAAAATTTTTTTTCCACAGGTTATGTTGTTGAGGGCTGATTTCATTTCCTATGATAAAAAGCCTTCTTTTTTCACCGCCAAACCTTTCAGGGGAGAATTTGCAACAGTTTGGCACCATTTTTGAGAGAATTGGAGAATTTCAGATTTTTGCTGAAATTGTGACCCCGGGGCTTAGAATTTTTTTCCCCACAGGTTATGTTGTTGAGGGCTGATTTCATTTCCTATGATAAAAATCCTTCTGTTTCCACCGCCAAAGCTTTCAGGTGAGAATTTGCAACAGTTTGGCACCATTTTTGAGAGAATTGGAGAATTTCGGATTTTTGTTGAAATTGTGACCCCGGGGCTTAGAAATTTTTTTTTACACAGGTTTTGTCTTCGAGGGCTGATTTCAATTCCCATGATAAAAAGCCTTCTGTTTCCAACGCCAAACCTTTCAGGGGATAATTTGCAAGAGTTTGGCACCATTTTTGAGAGAATGGGAGAATTTCGGATTTTTGCTGAAATTGTGACCCCGGGGCTTAGAAAATTTTTTTTACACAGGTTTTGTCTTCGAGGGCTGATTTCAATTCCCATGATAAAAAGCCTTCTGTTTCCACCGCCAAACCTTTCGGGGGAGAATTTGCAACAGTTTGGCACCATTTTTGAGAGAATGGGAGAATTTCGGATTTTTGCTGAAATTGTTACCCCGGGGCTTAGAAAATTTTTTTTTCACAGGTTATGTTGTTGAGGGCTGATTTCATTTCCTATGATAAAAAGCCTTCTTTTTTCACCGCCAAACCTTTCAGGGGAGAATTTGCAACAGTTTGGCACCATTTTTGAGAGAATTGGAGAATTTCAGATTTTTGCTGAAATTGTGACCCCGGGGCTTAGAATTTTTTTCCCCACAGGTTATGTTGTTGAGGGCTGATTTCATTTCCTATGATAAAAATCCTTCTGTTTCCACCGCCAAAGCTTTCAGGTGAGAATTTGCAACAGTTTGGCACCATTTTTGAGAGAATTGGAGAATTTCGGATTTTTGTTGAAATTGTGACCCCGGGGCTTAGAAATTTTTTTTTACACAGGTTTTGTCTTCGAGGGCTGATTTCAATTCCCATGATAAAAAGCCTTCTGTTTCCACCGCCAAACCTTTCAGGGGATAATTTGCAAGAGTTTGGCACCATTTTTGAGAGAATTGGAGAATTTCGGATTTTTGCTGAAATTGTGACCCCAGGGCTTAGAAAAAAAATTTTTCACAGGTTTTGTCTTCGAGGGCTGATTTCATTTCCTATGACAAAAAGCCTTCTGTTTCCACCGCCAAACCTTTCAGGGGATAATTTGCAAGAGTTTGGCACCATTTTTGAGTGAACGGGAGAATTTCAGATTTTTGCTGAAATTGTGACCCCGGGGCTTAGAAATTTTTTTTCCACAGGTTATGTTGTTGAGGGCAGATTTCATTTCCTATGATAAAAAGCCTTCTTTTTCCACCGCCAAACCTTTCAGGGGAGAATTTGCAACAGTTTGGCACCATTTTTGAGAGAATGGGAGAATTTCGGATTTTTGCTGAAATTGTGACCCCGGGGCTTAGAAAAATTTTTTTCCACAGGTTTTGTCTTCGAGGGCTGATTTCATTTCCTATGACAAAAAGCCTTCTGTTTCCACCGCCAAACCTTTCAGGGGATAATTTGCAAGAGTTTGGCACCATTTTTGAGTGAACAGGAGAATGTCAGATTTTTGCTGAAATTGTGACCCCGGGGCTTAGAATTTTTTTTTTTACAGGTTATGTTGTTGAGGGCTGATTTCATTTCCTATGACAAAAAGCCTTCTGTTTCCACCGCCAAACCTTTCAGGGGAGAATTTGCAAGAGTTTGGCACCATTTTTGTGAGAATTGGAGAATTTCAGATTTTTGCTGAAATTGTGACCCCGGGGCTTAGAAATTTTTTTTCCACAGGTTATGTTGTTGAGGGCAGATTTCATTTCCTATGATAAAAAGCCTTCTTTTTCCACCGCCAAACCTTTCAGGGGAGAATTTGCAACAGTTTGGCACCATTTTTGAGAGAATGGGAGAATTTCGGATTTTTGCTGAAATTGTGACCCCGGGGCTTAGAAATTTTTTTTCCACAGGTTATGTTGTTGAGGGCACATTTCATTTCCTATGATAAAAAGCCTTCTTTTTCCACCGCCAAACCTTTCAGGGGAGAATTTGCAACAGTTTGGCACCATTTTTGAGAGAATGGGAGAATTTCGGATTTTTGCTGAAATTGTGACCCCGGGGCTTAGAAATTTTTTTTTTCACAGGTTATGTTGTTGAGGGCAGATTTCATTTCCGATGACAAAAAGCCTTCTTTTTCCACCGCCAAACCTTTCAGGGGAGAATTTGCAACAGTTTGGCACCATTTTTGAGAGAATGGGAGAATTTCGGATTTTTGCTGAAATTGTTACCCCGGGGCTTAGAAAATTTTTTTTTCACAGGTTATGTTGTTGAGGGCTGATTTCATTTCCTATGATAAAAAGCCTTCTTTTTTCACCGCCAAACCTTTCAGGGGAGAATTTTCAACAGTTTGGCACCATTTTTGAGTGAACTGGAGAATTTCAGATTTTTGCTGAAATTGTGACCCCGGGGCTTAGAAAATTTTTTTTCACAGGTAAAGTTCTCCAAGGCTGATTTCATTTCCTATGACAAAAAGCTTCTGTTTCCACCACCAAACCTTTCAGGGGATAATTTGCAACAGTTTGGCACCATTTTTGTGAGAATTGGAGAATTTCAGATTTTTGCTGAAATTGTGACCCCGGGGCTTAGAAATTTTTTTTCCACAGGTTATGTTGTTGAGGGCAGATTTCATTTCCTATGATAAAAGCCTTCTTTTTCCACCGCCAAACCTTAAAGGGCTAGAATTTGCAACAGTTTGGCACCATTTTTGAGAGAATGGAGAATTTCGGATTATTGCTGAAATTGTGACCCCGGGGCTTAGAAATTTTTTTTTCCACAGGTTTTGTATTCGAGGGCTGATTTCAATTCCCATGATAAAAAGCCTTCTGTTTCCACCGCCAACCTTTCAGGGGAGAATTTGCAACAGTTTGGCACCATTTTTGAGTGAACTGGAGAATTTCAGATTTTTGCTGAAATTGTGACCCCGGGGCTTAGAAATTTTTTTTTTCACAGGTAAGTTCTCGAGGGCTGATTTCATTTCCTATGACAAAAAGCTTTTCTGTTTCCACCGCCAAACCTTTCAGGGGAGAATTTGCAAGAGTTTGGCACCATTTTGTGAGAATTGGAGAATTTCGGATTTTTGCTGAAATTGTGACCCCGGGGCTTAGAAATTTTTTTTTACACAGGTTTTGTCTTTGAGGCTGATTACAATTCCCATGATAAAAAGCCTTCTGTTTCCACCGCCAAACCTTTCAGGGGAGAATTTGCAACAGTTTGGCACCATTTTTGAGAGAATTGGAGAATTTCGGATTTTTGCTGAAATTGTGACCCCGGGCTTAGAATTTTTTTTTTCACAGGTTTTGTCTTCAGAGGGCTGATTTCATTTCCTATGACAAAAAGCCTTCTGTTTCCACCGCCAAACCTTTCAGGGGATAATTTGCAAGAGTTTGGCACCATTTTTTGAGTGAACGCGAGAATTTCAGATTTTTGTTGAAATTGTGACCCCGGGGCTTAGAAATTTTTTTTTTCACAGGTAAAGTTCTCGAGGGCTGATTTCATTTCCTATGACAAAAAGCCTTCTGTTTCCACCGCCAAACCTTTCAGGGGAGAATTTGCAAGAGTTTGGCACCATTTTTGTGAGAATTGGAGAATTTCGGATTTTGCTGAAATTGTGACCCGGGGCTTAGAAATTTTTTTTACACGGTTTTGTCTTTGAGGGCTGATTACAATTCCCATGATAAAAAGCCTTCTGTTTCCACCGCCAAACCTTCAGGGGAGAATTTGCAACAGTTTGGCACCATTTTTGAGAGAATTGGAGAATTTCGGATTTTTGCTGAAATTGTGACCGGGGCTTAGAATTTTTTTTTTACACAGGTAAAGTTCTCGAGGGCTGATTTCATTTCCTATGACAAAAAGCCTTCTTTTTCCACTGCCAAACCTTTCAGGGGAGAATTTGCAAGAGTTTGGCACCATTTTGAGTGAACGGGAGAATTTCAGATTTTTGTTGAAATTGTGACCCCGGGGCTTAGAAATTTTTTTTTTCACAGGTAAAGTTCTCGAGGGCTGATTTCATTTCCTATGACAAAAAGCCTTCTGTTTCCACCGCCAAACCTTTCAGGGGATAATTTGCAAGAGTTTGGCACCATTTTTGAGAGAATTGGAGAATTTCGGATTTTTGCTGAAATGTGACCCCAGGCTTAGAAAAAAAAAATTTCACAGGTTTTGTCTTCGAGGGCTGATTTCATTTCCTATGACAAAAAGCCTTCTGTTTCCACCGCCAAACCTTTCAGGGGATAATTTCAAGAGTTTGGCACCATTTTTGAGTGAACGGGAGAATTTCAGATTTTTGCTGAAATTGTGACCCCGGGGCTGAGAAATTTTTTTTCCACAGGTTATGTTGTTGAGGGCAGATTTCATTTCCTATGATAAAAAGCCTTCTTTTTCCACCGCCAAACCTTTCAGGGGAGAATTTGCAACAGTTTGGCACCATTTTTGAGAGAATGGGAGAATTTCGGATTTTTGCTGAAATTGTGACCCCGGGGCTTAGAAAAAAATTTTTCCACAGGTTTTGTCTTCGAGGGCTGATTTCATTTCCTATGACAAAAAGCCTTCTGTTTCCACCGCCAAACCTTTCAGGGGATAATTTGCAAGAGTTTGGCACCATTTTTGAGTGAACGGGAGAATGTCAGATTTTTGCTGAAATTGTGACCCCGGGGCTTAGAATTTTTTTTTTTACAGGTTATGTTGTTGAGGGCTGATTTCATTTCCTATGACAAAAAGCCTTCTGTTTCCACCGCCAAACCTTTCAGGGGAGAATTTGCAAGAGTTTGGCACCATTTTTGTGAGAATTGGAGAATTTCAGATTTTTGCTGAAATTGTGACCCCGGGGCTTAGAAATTTTTTTTCCACAGGTTATGTTGTTGAGGGCAGATTTCATTTCCTATGATAAAAAGCCTTCTTTTTCCACCGCCAAACCTTTCAGGGGAGAATTTGCAACAGTTTGGCACCATTTTTGAGAGAATGGGAGAATTTCGGATTTTTGCTGAAATTGTGACCCCGGGGCTTAGAAATTTTTTTTCCACAGGTTATGTTGTTGAGGGCAGATTTCATTTCCTATGATAAAAAGCCTTCTTTTTCCACCGCCAAACCTTTCAGGGGAGAATTTGCAACAGTTTGGCACCATTTTTGAGAGAATGGGAGAATTTCGGATTTTTGCTGAAATTGTGACCCCGGGGCTTAGAAATTTTTTTTTTCACAGGTAAAGTTTTCGAGGGCTGATTTCATTTCCGATGACAAAAAGCCTTCTTTTTCCACCGCCAAACCTTTCAGGGGAGAATTTGCAACAGTTTGGCACCATTTTTGAGAGAATGGGAGAATTTCGGATTTTTGCTGAAATTGTTACCCCGGGGCTTAGAAAATTTTTTTTTCACAGGTTATGTTGTTGAGGGCTGATTTCATTTCCAATGATAAAAAGCCTTCTTTTTTCACCGCCAAACCTTTCAGGGGAGAATTTGCAACAGTTTGGCACCATTTTTGAGAGAATTGGAGAATTTCAGATTTTTGCTGAAATTGTGACCCCGGGGTTTAGAATTTTTTTCCCCACAGGTTATGTTGTTGAGGGCTGATTTCATTTCCTATGATAAAAATCCTTCTGTTTCCACCGCCAAAGCTTTCAGGTGACAATTTGCAACAGTTTGGCACCATTTTTGAGAGAATTGGAGAATTTCGGATTTTTGTTGAAATTGTGACCCCGGGGCTTAGAAATTTTTTTTTACACAGGTTTTGTCTTCGAGGGCTGATTTCAATTCCCATGATAAAAAGCCTTCTGTTTCCAACGCCAAACCTTTCAGGGGATAATTTGCAAGAGTTTGGCACCATTTTTGAGAGAATGGGAGAATTTCGGATTTTTGCTGAAATTGTGACCCCGGGGCTTAGAAAATTTTTTTTACACTGGTTTTGTCTTCGAGGGCTGATTTCAATTCCCATGATAAAAAGCCTTCTGTTTCCACCGCCAAACCTTTAGGCGGAGAATTTGCAACAGTTTGGCACCATTTTTGATTGAACTGGAGAATTTCAGATTTTTGCTGAAATTGTGACCCCGGGGCTTAGAAATTTTTTTTCCACAGGTTATGTTGTTGAGGGCAGATTTCATTTCCTATGATAAAAAGCCTTCTTTTTCCACCGCCAAACCTTTCAGGGGAGAATTTGCAACAGTTTGGCACCATTTTTGAGAGAATGGGAGAATTTCGGATTTTTGCTGAAATTGTGACCCCGGGGCTTAGAAATTTTTTTTTTCACAGGTAAAGTTTTCGAGGGCTGATTTCATTTCCGATGACAAAAAGCCTTCTTTTTCCACCGCCAAACCTTTCAGGGGAGAATTTGCAACAGTTTGGCACCATTTTTGAGAGAATGGGAGAATTTCGGATTTTTGCTGAAATTGTTACCCCGGGGCTTAGAAAATTTTTTTTTCACAGGTTATGTTGTTGAGGGCTGATTTCATTTCCAATGATAAAAAGCCTTCTTTTTTCACCGCCAAACCTTTCAGGGGAGAATTTGCAACAGTTTGGCACCATTTTTGAGAGAATTGGAGAATTTCAGATTTTTGCTGAAATTGTGACCCCGGGGCTTAGAATTTTTTTCCCCACAGGTTATGTTGTTGAGGGCTGATTTCATTTCCTATGATAAAAATCCTTCTGTTTCCACCGCCAAAGCTTTCAGGTGAGAATTTGCAACAGTTTGGCACCATTTTTGAGAGAATTGGAGAATTTCGGATTTTTGTTGAAATTGTGACCCCGGGGCTTAGAAATTTTTTTTTACACAGGTTTTGTCTTCGAGGGCTGATTTCAATTCCCATGATAAAAAGCCTTCTGTTTCCAACGCCAAACCTTTCAGGGGATAATTTGCAAGAGTTTGGCACCATTTTTGAGAGAATGGGAGAATTTCGGATTTTTGCTGAAATTGTGACCCCGGGGCTTAGAAAATTTTTTTTACACAGGTTTTGTCTTCGAGGGCTGATTTCAATTCCCATGATAAAAAGCCTTCTGTTTCCACCGCCAAACCTTTAGGCGGAGAATTTGCAACAGTTTGGCACCATTTTTGATTGAACTGGAGAATTTCAGATTTTTGCTGAAATTGTGACCCCGGGGCTTAGAAAATTTTTTTTTCACAGGTTATGTTGTTGAGGGCTGATTTCATTTCCTATGATAAAAAGCCTTCTTTTTCCACCGCCAAACCTTTCAGGGGAGAATTTGCAACAGTTTGGCACCATTTTTGAGAGAATTGGAGAATTTCAGATTTCTGCTGAAATTGTGACCCCGGGGCTTAGAAAAATTTTTTTACACAGGTTTTGTCTTCGAGGGCTGATTACAATTCCCATGATAAAAAGCCTTCTGTTTCCACCGCCAAACATTTCAGGGGAGAATTTGCAACAGTTTGGCACCATTTTTGAGTGAACTGGAGAATTTCAAATTTTTCCTGAAATTGTGACCCCGGGGCTTAGAAATTTTTTTTTTCACAGGTTATGTTGTTGTGGGCTGATTTCATTTCCTATGATAAAAATCCTTCTGTTTCCACCGCCAAACCTTTCAGGGGAGAATTTGCAACACTTTGGCACCATTTTTGAGAGAATTGGAGAATTTCAGATTTTTGCTTAGAATTTTTTTTTTCACAGGTTATGTTGTTGTGGGCTGATTTCATTTCCTATGATAAAAAGCCTTCTGTTTCCACCGCCAAACCTTTCAGGGGAGAATTTGCAACAGTTTGGCACCATTTTTGAGTGAATGGGAGAATTTCAGATTTTTGCTGAAATTGTGACCCCGGGGCTTAGAATTTTTTTTTTCACAGGTTATGTTGTTGAGGGCTGATTTCATTTCCTATGATAAAAAGCCTTCTTTTTCCACCGCCAAACCTTTCAGGGGAGAATTTGCAACAGTTTGGCACCATTTTTGAGTGAACTGTAGAATTTCATATTTTTGCTGAAATTGTGACCCCCGGGGCTTAGAAATTTTTTTTTCACAGGTAAAGTTTTCGAGGGCTGATTTCATTTCCTATGACAAAAAGCCTTCTGTTTCCAACGCCAAACCTTTCAGGGGATAATTTGCCAGAGTTTGGCACCATTTTTGGGAGAATGGGAGAATTTCGGATTTTTGCTGAAATTGTGACCCCGGGGCTTAGAAAATTTTTTTTACACAGGTTTTGTCTTCGAGGGCTGATTTCAATTCCCATGATAAAAAGCCTTCTGTTTCCACCGCCAAACCTTTCAGGGGAGAATTTTCAACAGTTTGGCACCATTTTTGAGTGAACTGGAAAATTTCAGATTTTTGCTGAAATTGTGACCCCGGGGCTTAGAAAATTTTTTTTTCACAGGTTATGTTGTTGAGGGCTGATTTCATTTCCTATGATAAAAAGCCTTCTTTTTCCACCGCCAAACCTTTCAGGGGAGAATTTGCAACAGTTTGGCACCATTTTTGAGAGAATTGGAGAATTTCAGATTTTTGCTGAAATTGTGACCCCGGGGCTTAGAAAATTTTTTTTCACAGGTAAAGTTCTCGAAGGCTGATTTCATTTCCTATGACAAAAAGCCTTCTGTTTCCACCACCAAACCTTTCAGGGGATAATTTGCAACAGTTTGGCACCATTTTTGTGAGAATTGGAGAATTTCAGATTTTTGCTGAAATTGTGACCCCGGGGCTTAGAAATTTTTTTTCCACAGGTTATGTTGTTGAGGGCAGATTTCATTTCCTATGATAAAAAGCCTTCTTTTTCCACCGCCAAACCTTAAAGGGTAGAATTTGCAACAGTTTGGCACCATTTTTGAGAGAATGGGAGAATTTCGGATTTTTGCTGAAATTGTGACCCCGGGGCTTAGAAATTTTTTTTTACACAGGTTTTGTCTTCGAGGGCTGATTTCAATTCCCATGATAAAAAGCCTTCTGTTTCCACCGCCAAACCTTTCAGGGGAGAATTTGCAACAGTTTGGCACCATTTTTGAGTGAACTGGAGAATTTCAGATTTTTGCTGAAATTGTGACCCCCGGGGCTTAGAAAATTTTTTTTTCACAGGTAAAGTTTTCGAGGGCTGATTTCATTTCCTATGACAAAAAGCCTTCTTTTTCCACCGCCAAACCTTTCAGGGGAGAATTTGCAACAGTTTGGCACCATTTTTGAGTGAACGGGAGAATTTCAGATTTTTGTTGAAATTGTGACCCCGGGGCTTAGAATTTTTTTTCCCACAGGTTTTGTCTTCGAGGGCTGATTTCATTTCCTATGACAAAAAGCCTTCTGTTTCCACCGCCAAACCTTTCAGGGGAGAATTTGCAAGAGTTTGGCACCATTTTTGAGTGAACGGGAGAATTTCAGATTTTTGTTGAAATTGTGACCCCGGGGCTTAGAAATTTTGTTTTTCACAGGTAAAGTTCTCGAGGGCTGATTTCATTTCCTATGACAAAAAGCCTTCTGTTTCCACCGCCAAACCTTTCAGGGGAGAATTTGCAAGAGTTTGGCACCATTTTTGTGAGAATTGGAGAATTTCGGATTTTTGCTGAAATTGTGACCCCGGGGCTTAGAAATTTTTTTTTACACAGGTTTTGTCTTTGAGGGCTGATTACAATTCCCATGATAAAAAGCCTTCTGTTTCCACCGCCAAACCTTTCAGGGGAGAATTTGCAACAGTTTGGCACCATTTTTGAGAGAATTGGAGAATTTCGGATTTTTGCTGAAATTGTGACCCCGGGGCTTAGAATTTTTTTTTACACAGGTAAAGTTCTCGAGGGCTGATTTCATTTCCTATGACAAAAAGCCTTCTTTTTCCACTGCCAAACCTTTCAGGGGAGAATTTGCAAGAGTTTGGCACCATTTTTGAGTGAACGGGAGAATTTCAGATTTTTGTTGAAATTGTGACCCCGGGGCTTAGAATTTTTTTTTTCACAGGTAAAGTTCTCGAGGGCTGATTTCATTTCCTATGACAAAAAGCCTTCTGTTTCCACCGCCAAATCTTTCAGGGGAGAATTTGCAACAGTTTGGCACCATTTTTGAGAGAATTGGAGAATTTCAGATTTTTGCTGAAATTGTGACCCCGGGGCTTAGAAAATTTTTTTTCCACAGGTTATGTTGTTGAGGGCAGATTTCATTTCCTATGACAAAAAGCCTTCTTTTTCCACCGCCAAACCTTTCAGGGGAGAATTTGCAACAGTTTGGCACCATTTTTGAGTGAACGGGAGAATTTCAGATTTTTGTTGAAATTGTGACCCCGGGGCTTAGAATTTTTTTTTTCACAGGTTTTGTCTTCGAGGGCTGATTTCATTTCCTATGACAAAAAGCCTTCTGTTTCCACCGCCAAACCTTTCAGGGGAGAATTTGCAAGAGTTTGGCACCATTTTTGAGTGAACGGGAGAATTTCAGATTTTTGTTGAAATTGTGACCCCGGGGCTTAGAAATTTTTTTTTTCACAGGTAAAGTTCTCGAGGGCTGATTTCATTTCCTATGACAAAAAGCCTTCTGTTTCCACCGCCAAACCTTTCAGGGGAGAATTTGCAAGAGTTTGGCACCATTTTTGTGAGAATTGGAGAATTTCGGATTTTTGCTGAAATTGTGACCCCGGGGCTTAGAAATTTTTTTTTACACAGGTTTTGTCTTTGAGGGCTGATTACAATTCCCATGATAAAAAGCCTTCTGTTTCCACCGCCAAACCTTTCAGGGGAGAATTTGCAACAGTTTGGCACCATTTTTGAGAGAATTGGAGAATTTCGGATTTTTGCTGAAATTGTGACCCCGGGGCTTAGAATTTTTTTTTTACACAGGTAAAGTTCTCGAGGGCTGATTTCATTTCCTATGACAAAAAGCCTTCTTTTTCCACTGCCAAACCTTTCAGGGGATAATTTGCAAGAGTTTGGCACCATTTTTGAGTGAACGGGAGAATTTCAGATTTTTGTTGAAATTGTGACCCCGGGGCATAGAATTTTTTTTTTCACAGGTAAAGTTCTCGAGGGCTGATTTCATTTCCTATGACAAAAAGCCTTCTGTTTCCACCGCCAAATCTTTCAGGGGAGAATTTGCAACAGTTTGGCACCATTTTTGAGAGAATTGGAGAATTTCGGATTTTTGCTGAAATTGTGACCCCGGGGCTTATAAATGTTTTTTTACACAGGTAAAGTTCTCGAGGGCTGATTTCATTTCCTATGACAAAAAGCCTTCTGTTTCCACCGCCAAACCTTTCAGGGGAGAATTTGCAAGAGTTTGGCACCATTTTTGAGAGAATTGGAGAATTTCGGATTTTTGCTGAAATTGTAACCCCGGGGCTAAGAATTTTTTTTTTTCACAGGTAAAGGTCTCGAGGGCTGATTTCATTTCCTATGACAAAAAGCTTTCTGTTTCCACCGCCAAACCTTTCAGGGGAGAATTTGCAACTGTTTGGCACCATTTTTGAGAGAATTGGAGAATTTCGGATTTTTGCTGAAATTGTGACCCCGGGGCTTAGAAAATTTTTTTTTACACAGGTAAAGTTCTCGAGGGCTGATTTCATTTCCTATGACAAAAAGCCTTCTTTTTCCACCGCCAAACCTTTCAGGGGAGAATTTGCAAGAGTTTGGCACCTTTTTTGAGTGAACGGGAGAATTTCAGATTTTTGTTGAAATTGTGACCCCGGGGCTTAGAAATTTTTTTTTTCACAGGTAAAGTTCTCGAGGGCTGATTTCATTTCCTATGACAAAAAGCCTTCTGTTTCCAGCGC
This sequence comes from Podarcis vaucheri, assembly GCF_965113315.1. Lineage (NCBI taxonomy): Eukaryota > Metazoa > Chordata > Lepidosauria > Squamata > Lacertidae > Podarcis > Podarcis vaucheri. The sequence goes on along the minus strand of NW_028118765.1, from coordinate 65,022 downwards.
CAAACCTTTCAGGGGAGAATTTGCAACAGTTTGGCACCATTTTTGAGAGAATTGGAGAATTTCGGATTTTTGCTGAAATTGTGACCCCGGGGCTTAGAAATTTTTTTTTACACAGGTTTTGTCTTCGAGGGCAGATTACAATTCCCATGATAAAAAGCCTTCTGTTTCCACCGCCAAACCTTTCAGGGGAGAATTTGCAACAGTTTGGCACCATTTTTGAGAGAATTGGAGAATTTCGGATTTTTGCTGAAATTGTGACCCCGGGGCTTAGAAATTTTTTTTTACACAGGTAAAGTTCTCGAGGGCTGATTTCATTTCCTATGACAAAATGCCTTCTGTTTCCACCGCCAAACCTTTCAGGGGAGAATTTGCAACAGTTTGGCACCATTTTTGAGAGAATTGGAGAATTTCAGATTTTTGCTGAAATTGTGACCCCGGGGCTTAGAAAATTTTTTTTTCACAGGTAAAGTTCTCGAGGGCTGATTTCATTTCCTATGACAAAAAGCTTTCTGTTTCCACCGCCAAACCTTTCAGGGGAGAATTTGCAACTGTTTGGCACCATTTTTGAGAGAATTGGAGAATTTCGGATTTTTGCTGAAATTGTGACCCCGGGGCTTAGAAAATTTTTTTTTACACAGGTAAAGTTCTCGAGGGCTGATTTCATTTCCTATGACAAAAAGCCTTCTTTTTCCACCGCCAAACCTTTCAGGGGAGAATTTGCAAGAGTTTGGCACCTTTTTTGAGTGAACGGGAGAATTTCAGATTTTTGTTGAAATTGTGACCCCGGGGCTTAGAAATTTTTTTTTTCACAGGTAAAGTTCTCGAGGGCTGATTTCATTTCCTATGACAAAAAGCCTTCTGTTTCCAGCGCCAAACCTTTCAGGGGAGAATTTGCAACAGTTTGGCACCATTTTTGAGAGAATTGGAGAATTTCGGATTTTTGCTGAAATTGTGACCCCGGGGCTTAGAAATTTTTTTTTACACAGGTTTTGTCTTCGAGGGCAGATTACAATTCCCATGATAAAAAGCCTTATGTTTCCACCGCCAAACCTTTCAGGGGATAATTTGCAACAGTTTGGCACCATTTTTGAGAGAATTGGAGAATTTCGGATTTTTGCTGAAATTGTGACCCCGGGGCTTAGAAATTTTTTTTTACACAGGTAAAGTTCTCGAGGGCTGATTTCATTTCCTATGACAAAATGCCTTCTGTTTCCACCGCCAAACCTTTCAGGGGAGAATTTGCAACAGTTTGGCACCATTTTTGAGAGAATTGGAGAATTTCGGATTTTTGCTGAAATTGTGACCCCGGGGCTTAGAAAATTTTTTTTTCACAGGTAAAGTTCTCGAGGGCTGATTTCATTTCCTATGACAAAAAGCCTTCTGTTTCCAGCGCCAAACCTTTCAGGGGAGAATTTGCAAGAGTTTGGCACCATTTTTGAGAGAATTGGAGAATTTTGGATTTTTGCTGAAATTGTGACCCCGGGGCTTAGAAATTTTTTTTTACACAGGTAAAGTTCTCGAGGGCTGATTTCATTTCCTATGACAAAAAGCCTTCTTTTTCCACCGCCAAACCTTTCAGGGGAGAATTTGCAAGAGTTTGGCACCTTTTTTGAGTGAACGGGAGAATTTCAGATTTTTGTTGAAATTGTGACCCCGGGGCTTAGAAATTTTTTTTTTCACAGGTAAAGTTCTCGAGGGCTGATTTCATTTCCTATGACAAAAAGCCTTCTGTTTCCAGCGCCAAACCTTTCAGGGGAGAATTTGCAACAGTTTGGCACCATTTTTGAGAGAATTGGAGAATTTCGGATTTTTGCTGAAATTGTGACCCCGGGGCTTAGAAATTTTTTTTTACACAGGTTTTGTCTTCGAGGGCAGATTACAATTCCCATGATAAAAAGCCTTATGTTTCCACCGCCAAACCTTTCAGGGGATAATTTGCAACAGTTTGGCACCATTTTTGAGAGAATTGGAGAATTTCGGATTTTTGCTGAAATTGTGACCCCGGGGCTTAGAAATTTTTTTTTACACAGGTAAAGTTCTCGAGGGCTGATTTCATTTCCTATGACAAAATGCCTTCTGTTTCCACCGCCAAACCTTTCAGGGGAGAATTTGCAACAGTTTGGCACCATTTTTGAGAGAATTGGAGAATTTCGGATTTTTGCTGAAATTGTGACCCCGGGGCTTAGAAAATTTTTTTTTCACAGGTAAAGTTCTCGAGGGCTGATTTCATTTCCTATGACAAAAAGCCTTCTGTTTCCAGCGCCAAACCTTTCAGGGGAGAATTTGCAAGAGTTTGGCACCATTTTTGAGAGAATTGGAGAATTTTGGATTTTTGCTGAAATTGTGACCCCGGGGCTTAGAAATTTTTTTTTACACAGGTTTTGTCTTCGAGGGCAGATTACAATTCCCATGATAAAAAGCCTTCTGTTTCCACCGCCAAACCTTTCAGTGGAGAATTAGCAACAGTTTGGCACCATTTTTGAGAGAATTGGAGAATTTCGGATTTTTGCTGAAATTGTGACCCCGGGGCTTAGAAATGTTTTTTTACACAGGTAAAGTTCTCGAGGGCTGATTTCATTTCCTATGACAAAATGCCTTCTGTTTCCACCGCCAAACCTTTCAGGGGATAATTTGCAAGAGTTTGGCACCATTTTTGAGAGAATTGGAGAATTTCGGATTTTTGCTGAAATTGTGACCCCGGGGCTTAGAAATTTTTTTTACCACAGGTTTTGTCTTTGAGGGCTGATTACAATTCCCATGATTAAAAGCCTTCTGTTTCCACCGCCAAACCTTTCAGGGGATAATTTGCAAGAGTTTGGCACCATTTTTGAGAGAATTGGAGAATTTCGGATTTTTGCTGAAATTGTGACCCCGGGGCTTAGAAATGTTTTTTTACACAGGTAAAGTTCTCGAGGGCTGATTACAATTCCCATGATAAACAGCCTTCTGTTTCCACCGCCAAACCTTTCAGGGGATAATTTGCAAGAGTTTGGCACCATTTTTGAGAGAATTGGAGAATTTCGGATTTTTGCTGAAATTGTGACCCCGGGGCTTAGAAATTTTTTTTTACACAGGTTTTGTCTTTGAGGGCTGATTACAATTCCCATGATAAAAAGCCTTCTGTTTCCACCGCCAAACCATTCACGGGATAATTTGCAAGAGTTTGGCACCATTTTTGAGAGAATTGGAGAATTTCGGATTTTTGTTGAAATTGTGACCCCGGGGCTTAGAATTTTTTTTTTCCACAGGTAAAGTTCTCGAGGGCTGATTTCATTTCCTATGACAAAAAGCCTTCTGTTTCCACCGCCAAACCTTTCAGGGGAGAATTTGCAACAGTTTGGCACCATTTTTGAGAGAATTGGAGAATTTCGGATTTTTGCTGAAATTGTGACCCCGGGGCTTAGAAATTTTTTTTTTACACAGGTAAAGTTCTCGAGGGCTGATTTCATTTCCTATGACAAAAAGCCTTCTTTTTCCACCGCCAAACCTTTCAGGGGAGAATTTGCAAGAGTTTGGCACCTTTTTTGAGTGAACGGGAGAATTTCAGATTTTTGTTGAAATTGTGACCCCGGGGCTTAGAAAATTTTTTTTTCACAGGTAAAGTTCTCGAGGGCTGATTTCATTTCCTATGACAAAAAGCCTTCTGTTTCCAGCGCCAAACCTTTCAGGGGAGAATTTGCAACAGTTTGGCACCATTTTTGAGAGAATTGGAGAATTTCGGATTTTTGCTGAAATTGTGACCCCGGGGCTTAGAAATTTTTTTTTACACAGGTTTTGTCTTCGAGGGCAGATTACAATTCCCATGATAAAAAGCCTTCTGTTTCCACCGCCAAACCTTTCAGGGGAGAATTTGCAACAGTTTGGCACCATTTTTGAGAGAATTGGAGAATTTCGGATTTTTGCTGAAATTGTGACCTCGGGGCTTAGAAATGTTTTTTTACACAGGTAAAGTTCTCGAGGGCTGATTTCATTTCCTATGACAAAATGCCTTCTGTTTCCACCGCCAAACCTTTCAGGGGATAATTTGCAAGAGTTTGGCACCATTTTTGAGAGAATTGGAGAATTTCGGATTTTTGCTGAAATTGTGACCCCGGGGCTTAGAAATTTTTTTTAACACAGGTTTTGTCTTTGAGGGCTGATTACAATTCCCATGATTAAAAGCCTTCTGTTTCCACCGCCAAACCTTTCAGGGGATAATTTGCAAGAGTTTGGCACCATTTTTGAGAGAATTGGAGAATTTCGGATTTTTGCTGAAATTGTGACCCCGGGGCTTAGAAATGTTTTTTTACACAGGTAAAGTTCTCGAGGGCTGATTACAATTCCCATGATAAAAAGCCTTCTGTTTCCACCGCCAAACCTTTCAGGGGATAATTTGCAAGAGTTTGGCACCATTTTTGAGAGAATTGGAGAATTTCGGATTTTTGCTGAAATTGTGACCCCGGGGCTTAGAATTTTTTTTTTACACAGGTTTTGTCTTCGAGGGCAGATTACAATTCCCATGATAAAAAGCCTTCTGTTTCCACCGCCAAACCTTTCAGGGGATAATTTGCAAGAGTTTGGCACCATTTTTGATAGAATTGGAGAATTTCGGATTTTTGCTGAAATTGTGACCCCGGGGCTTAGAAATGTTTTTTTACACAGGTAAAGTTCTTGAGGGCTGATTACAATTCCCATGATAAAAAGCCTTCTGTTTCCACCGCCAAACCTTTCAGGGGATAATTTGCAAGAGTTTGGCACCATTTTTGATAGAATTGGAGAATTTCGGATTTTTGCTGAAATTGTGACCCCGGGGCTTAGAAAATTTTTTTTACACAGGTAAAGTTCTCGAGGGCTGATTTCATTTCCTCTGACAAAAAGGCGTTTGTTTCCATCGCCAAATCTTTCAGGGGAGAATTTGCAACAGTTTGGCACCATTTTTGAGAGAATTGGAGAATTTCAGATTTTTGCTGAAATTGTGACCCCGGGGCTTAGAAATTTTTTTTTACACAGGTTTTGTCTTTGAGGGCTGATTACAATTCCCATGATAAAAAGCCTTCTGTTTCCACCGCCAAACCATTCAGGGGATAATTTGCAAGAGTTTGGCACCATTTTTGAGAGAATTGGAGAATTTCGGATTTTTGCTGAAATTGTGACCCCGGGGCTTAGAATTTTTTTTTTACACAGGTAAAGTTCTCGAGGGCTGATTTCATTTCCTATGACAAAAAGCCTTCTGTTTCCACCGCCAAATCTTTCAGGGGAGAATTTGCAACAGTTTGGCACCATTTTTGAGAGAATTGGAGAATTTCATATTTTTGCTGAAATTGTGACCCCGGGGGCTTAGCAAATTTTTTTTTCACAGGTTTTGTCTTCAAGGGCTGATTTCATTTCCTATGACAAAAAGCCTTCTGTTTCCACCGCCAAACCTTTCAGGGGATAATTTGCAAGAGTTTGGCACCATTTTTGAGAGAATTGGAGAATTTTGGATTTTTGCTGAAATTTTGACCCCGGGGCTTAGAAATTTTTTTTTACACAGGTAAAGTTCTCGAGGGCTGATTTCATTTCCTATGACAAAAAGCCTTCTGTTTCCACCGCCAAACCTTTCAGGGCATAATTTGCAAGAGTTTGGCACCATTTTTGAGAGAATTGGAGAATTTCGGATTTTTGCTGAAATTGTGACCCCGGGGCTTAGAAATTTTTTTTTACACAGGTAAAGTTCTCGAGGGCTGATTTCATTTCCTATGACAAAAAGCCTTCTGTTTCCACCGCCAAACCTTTCAGGGGATAATTTGCAAGAGTTTGGCACCATTTTTGAGAGAATTGGAGAATTTCGGATTTTTGCTGAAATTGTGACCCCGGGGCTTAGAAATGTTTTTTTACACAGGTAAAGTTCTCGAGGGCTGATTACAATTCCCATGATAAAAAGCCTTCTGTTTCCACCGCCAAACCTTTCAGGGGATAATTTGCAAGAGTTTGGCACCATTTTTGAGAGAATTGGAGAATTTCGGATTTTTGCTGAAATTGTGACCCCGGGGCTTAGAAATTTTTTTTTACACAGGTTTTGTCTTTGAGGGCTGATTACAATTCCCATGATAAAAAGCCTTCTGTTTCCACCGCCAAACCATTCAGGGGATAATTTGCAAGAGTTTGGCACCATTTTTGAGAGAATTGGAGAATTTCGGATTTTTGCTGAAATTGTGACCCCGGGGCTTAGAATTTTTTTTTTTCACAGGTAAAGTTCTCGAGGGCTGATTTCATTTCCTATGACAAAAAGCTTTCTGTTTCCACCGCCAAACCTTTCAGGGGAGAATTTGCAACAGTTTGGCACCATTTTTGAGAGAATTGGAGAATTTCGGATTTTTGCTGAAATTGTGACCCCGGGGCTTAGATTTTTTTTTTTTACACAGGTAAAGTTCTCGAGGGCTGATTTCATTTCCTATGACAAAAAGCCTTCTTTTTCCACCGCCAAACCTTTCAGGGGAGAATTTGCAAGAGTTTGGCACCTTTTTTGAGTGAACGGGAGAATTTCAGATTTTTGTTGAAATTGTGACCCCGGGGCTTAGAAAATTTTTTTTTCACAGGTAAAGTTCTCGAGGGCTGATTTCATTTCCTATGACAAAAAGCCTTCTGTTTCCAGCGCCAAACCTTTCAGGGGAGAATTTGCAACAGTTTGGCACCATTTTTGAGAGAATTGGAGAATTTCGGATTTTTGCTGAAATTGTGACCCCGGGGCTTAGAACTTTTTTTTTACACAGGTTTTGTCTTCGAGGGCAGATTACAATTCCCATGATAAAAAGCCTTCTGTTTCCACCGCCAAACCTTTCAGGGGAGAATTTGCAACAGTTTGGCACCATTTTTGAGAGAATTGGAGAATTTCGGATTTTTGCTGAAATTGTGAACCCGGGGCTTAGAAATGTTTTTTTACACAGGTAAAGTTCTCGAGGGCTGATTTCATTTCCTATGACAAAATGCCTTCTGTTTCCACCGCCAAATCTTTCAGGGGAGAATTTGCAACAGTTTGGCACCATTTTTGAGAGAATTGGAGAATTTCGGATTTTTGCTGAAATTGTGACCCCGGGGCTTAGAAATTTTTTTTTACACAGGTAAAGTTCTCGAGGGCTGATTTCATTTCCTATGACAAAAAGCCTTCTGTTTCCACCGCCAAACCTTTCAGGGGATAATTTGCAAGAGTTTGGCACCATTTTTGAGAGAATTGGAGAATTTCGGATTTTTGCTGAAATTGTGACCCCGGGGCTTAGAAATGTTTTTTTACACAGGTAAAGTTCTCGAGGGCTGATTACAATTCCCATGATAAAAAGCCTTCTGTTTCCACCGCCAAACCTTTCAGGGGATAATTTGCAAGAGTTTGGCACCATTTTTGAGAGAATTGGAGAATTTCGGATTTTTGCTGAAATTGTGACCCCGGGGCTTAGAAATTTTTTTTTACACAGGTTTTGTCTTTGAGGGCTGATTACAATTCCCATGATAAAAAGCCTTCTGTTTCCACCGCCAAACCATTCAGGGGATAATTTGCAAGAGTTTGGCACCATTTTTGAGAGAATTGGAGAATTTCGGATTTTTGCTGAAATTGTGACCCCGGGGCTTAGAATTTTTTTTTTTCACAGGTAAAGTTCTCGAGGGCTGATTTCATTTCCTATGACAAAAAGCTTTCTGTTTCCACCGCCAAACCTTTCAGGGGAGAATTTGCAACAGTTTGGCACCATTTTTGAGAGAATTGGAGAATTTCGGATTTTTGCTGAAATTGTGACCCCGGGGCTTAGAATTTTTTTTTTTACACAGGTAAAGTTCTCGAGGGCTGATTTCATTTCCTATGACAAAAAGCCTTCTTTTTCCACCGCCAAACCTTTCAGGGGAGAATTTGCAAGAGTTTGGCACCTTTTTTGAGTGAACGGGAGAATTTCAGATTTTTGTTGAAATTGTGACCCCGGGGCTTAGAAAATTTTTTTTTCACAGGTAAAGTTCTCGAGGGCTGATTTCATTTCCTATGACAAAAAGCCTTCTGTTTCCAGCGCCAAACCTTTCAGGGGAGAATTTGCAACAGTTTGGCACCATTTTTGAGAGAATTGGAGAATTTCGGATTTTTGCTGAAATTGTGACCCCGGGGCTTAGAACTTTTTTTTTACAAAGGTTTTGTCTTCGAGGGCAGATTACAATTCCCATGATAAAAAGCCTTCTGTTTCCACCGCCAAACCTTTCAGGGGAGAATTTGCAACAGTTTGGCACCATTTTTGAGAGAATTGGAGAATTTCGGATTTTTGCTGAAATTGTGACCCCGGGGCTTAGAAATGTTTTTTTACACAGGTAAAGTTCTCGAGGGCTGATTTCATTTCCTATGACAAAATGCCTTCTGTTTCCACCGCCAAACCTTTCAGGGGAGAATTTGCAACAGTTTGGCACCATTTTTGAGAGAATTGGAGAATTTCGGATTTTTGCTGAAATTGTGACCCCGGGGCTTAGAAAATTTTTTTTTCACAGGTAAAGTTCTCGAGGGCTGATTTCATTTCCTATGACAAAAAGCCTTCTGTTTCCAGCGCCAAACCTTTCAGGGGAGAATTTGCAACAGTTTGGCACCATTTTTGAGAGAATTGGAGAATTTCGGATTTTTGCTGAAATTGTGACCCCGGGGCTTAGAAAATTTTTTTTACACAGGTTTTGTCTTCGAGGGCAGATTACAATTCCCATGATAAAAAGCCTTCTGTTTCCACCGCCAAACCTTTCAGGGGAGAATTTGCAACAGTTTGGCACCATTTTTGAGAGAATTGGAGAATTTCGGATTTTTGCTGAAATTGTGACCCCGGGGCTTAGAAATTTTTTTTTACACAGGTTTTGTCTTTGAGGGCAGATTACAATTCCCATGATAAAAAGCCTTCTGTTTCCACCGCCAAACCTTTCAGGGGATAATTTGCAAGAGTTTGGCACCATTTTTGAGAGAATTGGAGAATTTCGGATTTTTGCTGAAATTGTGACCCCGGGGCTTAGAAATTTTTTTTAACACAGGTTTTGTCTTTGAGGGCTGATTACAATTCCCATGATTAAAAGCCTTCTGTTTCCACCGCCAAACCTTTCAGGGGATAATTTGCAAGAGTTTGGCACCATTTTTGAGAGAATTGGAGAATTTCGGATTTTTGCTGAAATTGTGACCCCGGGGCTTAGAAATGTTTTTTTACACAGGTAAAGTTCTCGAGGGCTGATTACAATTCCCATGATAAAAAGCCTTCTGTTTCCACCGCCAAACCTTTCAGGGGATAATTTGCAAGAGTTTGGCACCATTTTTGAGAGAATTGGAGAATTTCGGATTTTTGCTGAAATTGTGACCCCGGGGCTTAGAAATTTTTTTTTACACAGGTTTTGTCTTCGAGGGCAGATTACAATTCCCATGATAAAAAGCCTTCTGTTTCCACCGCCAAACCTTTCAGGGGATAATTTGCAAGAGTTTGGCACCATTTTTGAGAGAATTGGAGAATTTCGGATTTTTGCTGAAATTGTGACCCCGGGGCTTAGAAATGTTTTTTTACACAGGTAAAGTTCTCGAGGGCTGATTACAATTCCCATGATAAAAAGCCTTCTGTTTCCACCGCCAAACCTTTCAGGGGATAATTTGCAAGAGTTTGGCACCATTTTTGAGAGAATTGGAGAATTTCGGATTTTTGCTGAAATTGTGACCCCGGGGCTTAGAATTTTTTTTTTACACAGGTTTTGTCTTCGAGGGCAGATTACAATTCCCATGATAAAAAGCCTTCTGTTTCCACCGCCAAACCTTTCAGGGGATAATTTGCAAGAGTTTGGCACCATTTTTGATAGAATTGGAGAATTTCGGATTTTTGCTGAAATTGTGACCCCGGGGCTTAGAAATGTTTTTTTACACAGGTAAAGTTCTTGAGGGCTGATTACAATTCCCATGATAAAAAGCCTTCTGTTTCCACCGCCAAACCTTTCAGGGGATAATTTGCAAGAGTTTGGCACCATTTTTGATAGAATTGGAGAATTTCGGATTTTTGCTGAAATTGTGACCCCGGGGCTTAGAAAATTTTTTTTACACAGGTAAAGTTCTCGAGGGCTGATTTCATTTCCTCTGACAAAAAGGCGTTTGTTTCCATCGCCAAATCTTTCAGGGGAGAATTTGCAACAGTTTGGCACCATTTTTGAGAGAATTGGAGAATTTCAGATTTTTGCTGAAATTGTGACCCCGGGGCTTAGAAATTTTTTTTTACACAGGTTTTGTCTTTGAGGGCTGATTACAATTCCCATGATAAAAAGCCTTCTGTTTCCACCGCCAAACCATTCAGGGGATAATTTGCAAGAGTTTGGCACCATTTTTGAGAGAATTGGAGAATTTCGGATTTTTGCTGAAATTGTGACCCCGGGGCTTAGAATTTTTTTTTTACACAGGTAAAGTTCTCGAGGGCTGATTTCATTTCCTATGACAAAAAGCCTTCTGTTTCCACCGCCAAATCTTTCAGGGGAGAATTTGCAACAGTTTGGCACCATTTTTGAGAGAATTGGAGAATTTCATATTTTTGCTGAAATTGTGACCCCGGGGGCTTAGCAAATTTTTTTTTCACAGGTTTTGTCTTCAAGGGCTGATTTCATTTCCTATGACAAAAAGCCTTCTGTTTCCACCGCCAAACCTTTCAGGGGATAATTTGCAAGAGTTTGGCACCATTTTTGAGAGAATTGGAGAATTTTGGATTTTTGCTGAAATTTTGACCCCGGGGCTTAGAAATTTTTTTTTACACAGGTAAAGTTCTCGAGGGCTGATTTCATTTCCTATGACAAAAAGCCTTCTGTTTCCACCGCCAAACCTTTCAGGGCATAATTTGCAAGAGTTTGGCACCATTTTTGAGAGAATTGGAGAATTTCGGATTTTTGCTGAAATTGTGACCCCGGGGCTTAGAAATTTTTTTTTACACAGGTAAAGTTCTCGAGGGCTGATTTCATTTCCTATGACAAAAAGCCTTCTGTTTCCACCGCCAAACCTTTCAGGGGATAATTTGCAAGAGTTTGGCACCATTTTTGAGAGAATTGGAGAATTTCGGATTTTTGCTGAAATTGTGACCCCGGGGCTTAGAAATGTTTTTTTACACAGGTAAAGTTCTCGAGGGCTGATTACAATTCCCATGATAAAAAGCCTTCTGTTTCCACCGCCAAACCTTTCAGGGGATAATTTGCAAGAGTTTGGCACCATTTTTGAGAGAATTGGAGAATTTCGGATTTTTGCTGAAATTGTGACCCCGGGGCTTAGAAATTTTTTTTTACACAGGTTTTGTCTTTGAGGGCTGATTACAATTCCCATGATAAAAAGCCTTCTGTTTCCACCGCCAAACCATTCAGGGGATAATTTGCAAGAGTTTGGCACCATTTTTGAGAGAATTGGAGAATTTCGGATTTTTGCTGAAATTGTGACCCCGGGGCTTAGAATTTTTTTTTTTCACAGGTAAAGTTCTCGAGGGCTGATTTCATTTCCTATGACAAAAAGCTTTCTGTTTCCACCGCCAAACCTTTCAGGGGAGAATTTGCAACAGTTTGGCACCATTTTTGAGAGAATTGGAGAATTTCGGATTTTTGCTGAAATTGTGACCCCGGGGCTTAGATTTTTTTTTTTTACACAGGTAAAGTTCTCGAGGGCTGATTTCATTTCCTATGACAAAAAGCCTTCTTTTTCCACCGCCAAACCTTTCAGGGGAGAATTTGCAAGAGTTTGGCACCTTTTTTGAGTGAACGGGAGAATTTCAGATTTTTGTTGAAATTGTGACCCCGGGGCTTAGAAAATTTTTTTTTCACAGGTAAAGTTCTCGAGGGCTGATTTCATTTCCTATGACAAAAAGCCTTCTGTTTCCAGCGCCAAACCTTTCAGGGGAGAATTTGCAACAGTTTGGCACCATTTTTGAGAGAATTGGAGAATTTCGGATTTTTGCTGAAATTGTGACCCCGGGGCTTAGAACTTTTTTTTTACACAGGTTTTGTCTTCGAGGGCAGATTACAATTCCCATGATAAAAAGCCTTCTGTTTCCACCGCCAAACCTTTCAGGGGAGAATTTGCAACAGTTTGGCACCATTTTTGAGAGAATTGGAGAATTTCGGATTTTTGCTGAAATTGTGAACCCGGGGCTTAGAAATGTTTTTTTACACAGGTAAAGTTCTCGAGGGCTGATTTCATTTCCTATGACAAAATGCCTTCTGTTTCCACCGCCAAATCTTTCAGGGGAGAATTTGCAACAGTTTGGCACCATTTTTGAGAGAATTGGAGAATTTCGGATTTTTGCTGAAATTGTGACCCCGGGGCTTAGAAATTTTTTTTTACACAGGTAAAGTTCTCGAGGGCTGATTTCATTTCCTATGACAAAAAGCCTTCTGTTTCCACCGCCAAACCTTTCAGGGGATAATTTGCAAGAGTTTGGCACCATTTTTGAGAGAATTGGAGAATTTCGGATTTTTGCTGAAATTGTGACCCCGGGGCTTAGAAATGTTTTTTTACACAGGTAAAGTTCTCGAGGGCTGATTACAATTCCCATGATAAAAAGCCTTCTGTTTCCACCGCCAAACCTTTCAGGGGATAATTTGCAAGAGTTTGGCACCATTTTTGAGAGAATTGGAGAATTTCGGATTTTTGCTGAAATTGTGACCCCGGGGCTTAGAAATTTTTTTTTACACAGGTTTTGTCTTTGAGGGCTGATTACAATTCCCATGATAAAAAGCCTTCTGTTTCCACCGCCAAACCATTCAGGGGATAATTTGCAAGAGTTTGGCACCATTTTTGAGAGAATTGGAGAATTTCGGATTTTTGCTGAAATTGTGACCCCGGGGCTTAGAATTTTTTTTTTTCACAGGTAAAGTTCTCGAGGGCTGATTTCATTTCCTATGACAAAAAGCTTTCTGTTTCCACCGCCAAACCTTTCAGGGGAGAATTTGCAACAGTTTGGCACCATTTTTGAGAGAATTGGAGAATTTCGGATTTTTGCTGAAATTGTGACCCCGGGGCTTAGAATTTTTTTTTTTACACAGGTAAAGTTCTCGAGGGCTGATTTCATTTCCTATGACAAAAAGCCTTCTTTTTCCACCGCCAAACCTTTCAGGGGAGAATTTGCAAGAGTTTGGCACCTTTTTTGAGTGAACGGGAGAATTTCAGATTTTTGTTGAAATTGTGACCCCGGGGCTTAGAAAATTTTTTTTTCACAGGTAAAGTTCTCGAGGGCTGATTTCATTTCCTATGACAAAAAGCCTTCTGTTTCCAGCGCCAAACCTTTCAGGGGAGAATTTGCAACAGTTTGGCACCATTTTTGAGAGAATTGGAGAATTTCGGATTTTTGCTGAAATTGTGACCCCGGGGCTTAGAACTTTTTTTTTACAAAGGTTTTGTCTTCGAGGGCAGATTACAATTCCCATGATAAAAAGCCTTCTGTTTCCACCGCCAAACCTTTCAGGGGAGAATTTGCAACAGTTTGGCACCATTTTTGAGAGAATTGGAGAATTTCGGATTTTTGCTGAAATTGTGACCCCGGGGCTTAGAAATGTTTTTTTACACAGGTAAAGTTCTCGAGGGCTGATTTCATTTCCTATGACAAAATGCCTTCTGTTTCCACCGCCAAACCTTTCAGGGGAGAATTTGCAACAGTTTGGCACCATTTTTGAGAGAATTGGAGAATTTCGGATTTTTGCTGAAATTGTGACCCCGGGGCTTAGAAAATTTTTTTTTCACAGGTAAAGTTCTCGAGGGCTGATTTCATTTCCTATGACAAAAAGCCTTCTGTTTCCAGCGCCAAACCTTTCAGGGGAGAATTTGCAACAGTTTGGCACCATTTTTGAGAGAATTGGAGAATTTCGGATTTTTGCTGAAATTGTGACCCCGGGGCTTAGAAAATTTTTTTTACACAGGTTTTGTCTTCGAGGGCAGATTACAATTCCCATGATAAAAAGCCTTCTGTTTCCACCGCCAAACCTTTCAGGGGAGAATTTGCAACAGTTTGGCACCATTTTTGAGAGAATTGGAGAATTTCGGATTTTTGCTGAAATTGTGACCCCGGGGCTTAGAAATTTTTTTTTACACAGGTTTTGTCTTTGAGGGCAGATTACAATTCCCATGATAAAAAGCCTTCTGTTTCCACCGCCAAACCTTTCAGGGGATAATTTGCAAGAGTTTGGCACCATTTTTGAGAGAATTGGAGAATTTCGGATTTTTGCTGAAATTGTGACCCCGGGGCTTAGAAATTTTTTTTAACACAGGTTTTGTCTTTGAGGGCTGATTACAATTCCCATGATTAAAAGCCTTCTGTTTCCACCGCCAAACCTTTCAGGGGATAATTTGCAAGAGTTTGGCACCATTTTTGAGAGAATTGGAGAATTTCGGATTTTTGCTGAAATTGTGACCCCGGGGCTTAGAAATGTTTTTTTACACAGGTAAAGTTCTCGAGGGCTGATTACAATTCCCATGATAAAAAGCCTTCTGTTTCCACCGCCAAACCTTTCAGGGGATAATTTGCAAGAGTTTGGCACCATTTTTGAGAGAATTGGAGAATTTCGGATTTTTGCTGAAATTGTGACCCCGGGGCTTAGAAATTTTTTTTTACACAGGTTTTGTCTTCGAGGGCAGATTACAATTCCCATGATAAAAAGCCTTCTGTTTCCACCGCCAAACCTTTCAGGGGATAATTTGCAAGAGTTTGGCACCATTTTTGAGAGAATTGGAGAATTTCGGATTTTTGCTGAAATTGTGACCCCGGGGCTTAGAAATGTTTTTTTACACAGGTAAAGTTCTCGAGGGCTGATTACAATTCCCATGACAAAAAGCCTTCTGTTTCCACCGCCAAACCTTTCAGGGGATAATTTGCAAGAGTTTGGCACCATTTTTGATAGAATTGGAGAATTTCGGATTTTTGCTGAAATTGTGACCCCGGGGCTTAGAAATTTTTTTTTACACAGGTAAAGTTCTCGAGGGCTGATTTCATTTCCTATGACAAAAAGCCTTCTGTTTCCACCGCCAAACCTTTCAGGGCATAATTTGCAAGAGTTTGGCACCATTTTTGAGAGAATTGGAGAATTTCGGATTTTTGATGAAATTGTGACCCCGGGGCTTAGAAATTTTTTTTTACACAGGTAAAGTTCTCGAGGGCTGATTTCATTTCCTATGACAAAAAGCCTTCTTTTTCCACCGCCAAACCTTTCAGGGGAGAATTTTCAACAGTTTGGCACCATTTTTGAGAGAATTGGAGAATTTTGGATTTTTGCTGAAATTGTGACCCCGGGGCTTAGAAATTTTTTTTTCACAGGTAAAGTTCTCGAGGGCTGATTTCATTTCCTATGACAAAAAGCTTTCTGTTTCCACCGCCAAACCTTTCAGGGGAGAATTTGCAACAGTTTGGCACCATTTTTGAGTGAACTGGAGAATTTCAGATTTTTGCTGAAATTGTGAGCCCGGGGCTTAGAAAATTTTTTTTACACAGGTTTTGTCTTCGAGGGCTGATTTCATTTCCTATGACAAAAAGGCTTTTGTTTCCATCGCCAAATCTTTCAGGGGAGAATTTGCAAGAGTTTGGCACCATTTTTGAGTGAACGGGAGAATTTCGGATTTTTGCTGAAATTGTGACCCCGGGGCTTAGAATTTTTTTTTTTCACAGGTAAAGTTCTCGAGGGCTGATTTCATTTCCTATGACAAAAAGCCTTCTGTTTCCACCGCCAAATCTTTCAGGGGAGAATTTGCAACAGTTTGGCACCATTTTTGAGAGAATTGGAGAATTTCGGATTTTTGCTGAAATTGTGACCCCGGGGCTTAGAAATTTTTTTTTACACAGGTTTTGTCTTTGAGGGCAGATTACAATTCCCATGATAAAAAGCCTTCTGTTTCCACCGCCAAACCTTTCAGGGGATAATTTGCAAGAGTTTGGCACCATTTTTGAGAGAATTGGAGAATTTCGGATTTTTGCTGAAATTGTGACCCCGGGGCTTAGAAATTTTTTTTAGACAGGTAAAGTTCTCGAGGGCTGATTACAATTCCCATGATAAAAAGCCTTCTGTTTCCACCGCCAAACCTTTCAGGGGATAATTTGCAAGAGTTTGGCACCATTTTTGAGAGAATTGGAGAATTTCGGATTTTTGCTGAAATTGTGACCCCGGGGCTTAGAAATTTTTTTTTTACACAGGTTTTGTCTTTGAGGGCTGATTACAATTCCCATGATAAAAAGCCTTCTGTTTCCACCGCCAAACCTTTCAGGGGATAATTTGCAAGAGTTTGGCACCATTTTTGAGAGAATTGGAGAATTTCGGATTTTTGCTGAAATTGTGACCCCGGGGCTTAGAATTTTTTTTTTTCACAGGTAAAGTTCTCGAGGGCTGATTTCATTTCCTATGACAAAAAGCCTTCTGTTTCCACCGCCAAATCTTTCAGGGGAGAATTTGCAACAGTTTGGCACCATTTTTGAGAGAATTGGAGAATTTCGGATTTTTGTTGAAATTGTGACCCCGGGGCTTAGAAATTTTTTTTTCACAGGTAAAGTTCTCGAGGGCTGATTTCATTTCCTATGACAAAAAGCCTTCTGTTTCCACCGCCAAATCTTTCAGGGGAGAATTTGCAACAGTTTGGCACCATTTTTGAGAGAATTGGAGAATTTCATATTTTTGCTGAAATTGTGACCCCGGGGCTTAGAATTTTTTTTTTACACAGGTAAAGTTCTCGAGGGCTGATTTCATTTCCTATGACAAAAAGCCTTCTGTTTCCACCGCCAAACCTTTCAGGGCATAATTTGCAAGAGTTTGGCACCATTTTTGAGAGAATTGGAGAATTTCGGATTTTTACTGAAGTTGTGACCCCGGGGCTTAGAATTTTTTTTTTCACAGGTAAAGTTCTCGAGGGCTGATTTCATTTCCTATGACAAAAAGCTTTCTGTTTCCACCGCCAAACCTTTCAGGGGAGAATTTGCAACAGTTTGGCACCATTTTTGAGAGAATTGGAGAATTTCGGATTTTTGCTGAAATTGTGACCCCGGGGCTTAGAATTTTTTTTTTTCACAGGTAAAGTTCTCGAGGGCTGATTTCATTTCCTATGACAAAAAGCTTTCTGTTTCCACCGCCAAACCTTTCAGGGGAGAATTTGCAACAGTTTGGCACCATTTTTGAGAGAATTGGAGAATTTCGGATTTTTGCTGAAATTGTGACCCCGGGGCTTAGAAATTTTTTTTTTACACAGGTAAAGTTCTCGAGGGCTGATTTCATTTCCTATGACAAAAAGCCTTCTTTTTCCACCGCCAAACCTTTCAGGGGAGAATTTGCAAGAGTTTGGCACCATTTTTGAGTGAACGGGAGAATTTCAGATTTTTGTTGAAATTGTGACCCCGGGGCTTAGAAATTTTTTTTTTCACAGGTAAAGTTCTCGAGGGCTGATTTCATTTCCTATGACAAAAAGCCTTCTGTTTCCACCGCCAAACCTTTCAGGGGAGAATTTGCAACAGTTTGGCACCATTTTTGAGAGAATTGGAGAATTTCGGATTTTTGCTGAAATTGTGACCCCGGGGCTTAGAAATTTTTTTTTACACAGGTTTTGTCTTTGAGGGCAGATTACAATTCCCATGATAAAAAGCCTTCTGTTTCCACCGCCAAACCTTTCAGGGGAGAATTTGCAACAGTTTGGCACCATTTTTGAGAGAATTGGAGAATTTCGGATTTTTGCTGAAATTGTGACCCCGGGGCTTAGAAATGTTTTTTTACACAGGTTTTGTCTTTGAGGGCAGATTACAATTCCTATGACAAAAAGCCTTCTGTTTCCACCGCCAAACCTTTCAGGGGATAATTTGCAAGAGTTTGGCACCATTTTCGAGAGAATTGGAGAATTTCGGATTTTTGCTGAAATTGTGACCCCGGGGCTTAGAAATTTTTTTTAACACAGGTTTTGTCTTTGAGGGCTGATTACAGTTCCCATGATAAAAAGCCTTCTGTTTCCACCGCCAAACCTTTCAGGGGATAATTTGCAAGAGTTTGGCACCATTTTTGAGAGAATTGGAGAATTTCGGATTTTTGCTGAAATTGTGACCCCGGGGCTTAGAAATGTTTTTTTACACAGGTAAAGTTCTCGAGGGCTGATTACAATTCCCATGATAAAAAGCCTTCTGTTTCCACCGCCAAACCTTTCAGGGGATAATTTGCAAGAGTTTGGCACCATTTTTGAGAGAATTGGAGAATTTCGGATTTTTGCTGAAATTGTGACCCCGGGGCTTAGAAATTTTTTTTTACACAGGTTTTGTCTTCGAGGGCAGATTACAATTCCCATGATAAAAAGCCTTCTGTTTCCACCGCCAAACCTTTCAGGGGATAATTTGCAAGAGTTTGGCACCATTTTTGAGAGAATTGGAGAATTTCGGATTTTTGCTGAAATTGTGACCCCGGGGCTTAGAAATGTTTTTTTACACAGGTAAAGTTCTCGAGGGCTGATTACAATTCCCATGACAAAAAGCCTTCTGTTTCCACCGCCAAACCTTTCAGGGGATAATTTGCAAGAGTTTGGCACCATTTTTGATAGAATTGGAGAATTTCGGATTTTTGCTGAAATTGTGACCCCGGGGCTTAGAAATTTTTTTTTACACAGGTAAAGTTCTCGAGGGCTGATTTCATTTCCTATGACAAAAAGCCTTCTGTTTCCACCGCCAAACCTTTCAGGGCATAATTTGCAAGAGTTTGGCACCATTTTTGAGAGAATTGGAGAATTTCGGATTTTTGATGAAATTGTGACCCCGGGGCTTAGAAATTTTTTTTTACACAGGTAAAGTTCTCGAGGGCTGATTTCATTTCCTATGACAAAAAGCCTTCTTTTTCCACCGCCAAACCTTTCAGGGGAGAATTTTCAACAGTTTGGCACCATTTTTGAGAGAATTGGAGAATTTTGGATTTTTGCTGAAATTGTGACCCCGGGGCTTAGAAATTTTTTTTTTCACAGGTAAAGTTCTCGAGGGCTGATTTCATTTCCTATGACAAAAAGCTTTCTGTTTCCACCGCCAAACCTTTCAGGGGAGAATTTGCAACAGTTTGGCACCATTTTTGAGTGAACTGGAGAATTTCAGATTTTTGCTGAAATTGTGAGCCCGGGGCTTAGAAAATTTTTTTTACACAGGTTTTGTCTTCGAGGGCTGATTTCATTTCCTATGACAAAAAGGCTTTTGTTTCCATCGCCAAATCTTTCAGGGGAGAATTTGCAAGAGTTTGGCACCATTTTTGAGTGAACGGGAGAATTTCGGATTTTTGCTGAAATTGTGACCCCGGGGCTTAGAATTTTTTTTTTTCACAGGTAAAGTTCTCGAGGGCTGATTTCATTTCCTATGACAAAAAGCCTTCTGTTTCCACCGCCAAATCTTTCAGGGGAGAATTTGCAACAGTTTGGCACCATTTTTGAGAGAATTGGAGAATTTCGGATTTTTGCTGAAATTGTGACCCCGGGGCTTAGAAATTTTTTTTTACACAGGTTTTGTCTTTGAGGGCAGATTACAATTCCCATGATAAAAAGCCTTCTGTTTCCACCGCCAAACCTTTCAGGGGATAATTTGCAAGAGTTTGGCACCATTTTTGAGAGAATTGGAGAATTTCGGATTTTTGCTGAAATTGTGACCCCGGGGCTTAGAAATTTTTTTTAGACAGGTAAAGTTCTCGAGGGCTGATTACAATTCCCATGATAAAAAGCCTTCTGTTTCCACCGCCAAACCTTTCAGGGGATAATTTGCAAGAGTTTGGCACCATTTTTGAGAGAATTGGAGAATTTCGGATTTTTGCTGAAATTGTGACCCCGGGGCTTAGAAATTTTTTTTTTACACAGGTTTTGTCTTTGAGGGCTGATTACAATTCCCATGATAAAAAGCCTTCTGTTTCCACCGCCAAACCTTTCAGGGGATAATTTGCAAGAGTTTGGCACCATTTTTGAGAGAATTGGAGAATTTCGGATTTTTGCTGAAATTGTGACCCCGGGGCTTAGAATTTTTTTTTTTCACAGGTAAAGTTCTCGAGGGCTGATTTCATTTCCTATGACAAAAAGCCTTCTGTTTCCACCGCCAAATCTTTCAGGGGAGAATTTGCAACAGTTTGGCACCATTTTTGAGAGAATTGGAGAATTTCGGATTTTTGTTGAAATTGTGACCCCGGGGCTTAGAAATTTTTTTTTCACAGGTAAAGTTCTCGAGGGCTGATTTCATTTCCTATGACAAAAAGCCTTCTGTTTCCACCGCCAAATCTTTCAGGGGAGAATTTGCAACAGTTTGGCACCATTTTTGAGAGAATTGGAGAATTTCATATTTTTGCTGAAATTGTGACCCCGGGGCTTAGAATTTTTTTTTTACACAGGTAAAGTTCTCGAGGGCTGATTTCATTTCCTATGACAAAAAGCCTTCTGTTTCCACCGCCAAACCTTTCAGGGCATAATTTGCAAGAGTTTGGCACCATTTTTGAGAGAATTGGAGAATTTCGGATTTTTACTGAAGTTGTGACCCCGGGGCTTAGAATTTTTTTTTTCACAGGTAAAGTTCTCGAGGGCTGATTTCATTTCCTATGACAAAAAGCTTTCTGTTTCCACCGCCAAACCTTTCAGGGGAGAATTTGCAACAGTTTGGCACCATTTTTGAGAGAATTGGAGAATTTCGGATTTTTGCTGAAATTGTGACCCCGGGGCTTAGAATTTTTTTTTTTCACAGGTAAAGTTCTCGAGGGCTGATTTCATTTCCTATGACAAAAAGCTTTCTGTTTCCACCGCCAAACCTTTCAGGGGAGAATTTGCAACAGTTTGGCACCATTTTTGAGAGAATTGGAGAATTTCGGATTTTTGCTGAAATTGTGACCCCGGGGCTTAGAAATTTTTTTTTTACACAGGTAAAGTTCTCGAGGGCTGATTTCATTTCCTATGACAAAAAGCCTTCTTTTTCCACCGCCAAACCTTTCAGGGGAGAATTTGCAAGAGTTTGGCACCATTTTTGAGTGAACGGGAGAATTTCAGATTTTTGTTGAAATTGTGACCCCGGGGCTTAGAAATTTTTTTTTTCACAGGTAAAGTTCTCGAGGGCTGATTTCATTTCCTATGACAAAAAGCCTTCTGTTTCCACCGCCAAACCTTTCAGGGGAGAATTTGCAACAGTTTGGCACCATTTTTGAGAGAATTGGAGAATTTCGGATTTTTGCTGAAATTGTGACCCCGGGGCTTAGAAATTTTTTTTTACACAGGTTTTGTCTTTGAGGGCAGATTACAATTCCCATGATAAAAAGCCTTCTGTTTCCACCGCCAAACCTTTCAGGGGAGAATTTGCAACAGTTTGGCACCATTTTTGAGAGAATTGGAGAATTTCGGATTTTTGCTGAAATTGTGACCCCGGGGCTTAGAAATGTTTTTTTACACAGGTTTTGTCTTTGAGGGCAGATTACAATTCCTATGACAAAAAGCCTTCTGTTTCCACCGCCAAACCTTTCAGGGGATAATTTGCAAGAGTTTGGCACCATTTTCGAGAGAATTGGAGAATTTCGGATTTTTGCTGAAATTGTGACCCCGGGGCTTAGAAATTTTTTTTAACACAGGTTTTGTCTTTGAGGGCTGATTACAGTTCCCATGATAAAAAGCCTTCTGTTTCCACCGCCAAACCTTTCAGGGGATAATTTGCAAGAGTTTGGCACCATTTTTGAGAGAATTGGAGAATTTCGGATTTTTGATGAAATTGTGACCCCGGGGCTTAGAAATTTTTTTTTACACAGGTAAAGTTCTCGAGGGCTGATTTCATTTCCTATGACAAAAAGCCTTCTTTTTCCACCGCCAAACCTTTCAGGGGAGAATTTTCAACAGTTTGGCACCATTTTTGAGAGAATTGGAGAATTTTGGATTTTTCCTGAAATTGTGACCCCGGGGCTTAGAAAATTTTTTTTACACAGGTTTTGTCTTCGAGGGCTGATTTCATTTCCTATGACAAAAAGGCTTTTGTTTCCATCGCCAAATCTTTCAGGGGAGAATTTGCAAGAGTTTGGCACCATTTTTGAGTGAACGGGAGAATTTCGGATTTTTGTTGAAATTGTGACCCCGGGGCTTAGAATTTTTTTTTTTCACAGGTAAAGTTCTCGAGGGCTGATTTCATTTCCTATGACAAAAAGCTTTCTGTTTCCACCGCCAAACCTTTCAGGGGAGAATTTGCAACAGTTTGGCACCATTTTTGAGAGAATTGGAGAATTTCGGATTTTTGCTGAAATTGTGACCCCGGGGCTTAGAAATTTTTTTTTTCACAGGTAAAGTTCTCGAGGGCTGATTTCATTTCCTATGACAAAAAGCCTTCTGTTTCCACCGCCAAACCTTTCAGGGGAGAATTTGCAACAGTTTGGCACCATTTTTGAGAGAATTGGAGAATTTCGGATTTTTGCTGAAATTGTGACCCCGGGGCTTAGAAATTTTTTTTTACACAGGTTTTGTCTTTGAGGGCAGATTACAATTCCCATGATAAAAAGCCTTCTGTTTCCACCGCCAAACCTTTCAGGGGAGAATTTGCAACAGTTTGGCACCATTTTTGAGAGAATTGGAGAATTTCGGATTTTTGCTGAAATTGTGACCCCGGGGCTTAGAAATGTTTTTTTACACAGGTAAAGTTCTCGAGGGCTGATTTCATTTCCTATGACAAAAAGCCTTCTGTTTCCACCGCCAAACGTTTCAGGGGATAATTTGCAAGAGTTTGGCACCATTTTTGAGAGAATTGGAGAATTTCGGATTTTTGCTGAAATTGTGCCCCCGGGGCTTAGAAATTTTTTTTAACACAGGTTTTGTCTTTGAGGGCTGATTACAATTCCCATGATAAAAAGCCTTCTGTTTCCACCGCCAAACCTTTCAGGGGATAATTTGCAAGAGTTTGGCACCATTTTTGAGAGAATTGGAGAATTTCGGATTTTTGCTGAAATTGTGACCCCGGGGCTTAGAAATTTTTTTTTTCACAGGTAAAGTTCTCGAGGGCTGATTTCATTTCCTATGACAAAAAGCCTTCTGTTTCCACCGCCAAATCTTTCAGGGGAGAATTTGCAACAGTTTGGCACCATTTTTGAGAGAATTGGAGAATTTCGGATTTTTGCTGAAATTGTGACCCCGGGGCTTAGAATTTTTTTTTTCCACAGGTAAAGTTCTCGAGGGCTGATTTCATTTCCTATGACAAAAAGCTTTCTGTTTCCACCGCCAAACCTTTCAGGGGAGAATTTGCAACAGTTTGGCACCATTTTTGAGAGAATTGGAGAATTTCGGATTTTTGCTGAAATTGTGACCCCGGGGCTTAGAAATTTTTTTTTTACACAGGTAAAGTTCTCGAGGGCTGATTTCATTTCCTATGACAAAAAGCCTTCTTTTTCCACCGCCAAACCTTTCAGGGGAGAATTTGCAAGAGTTTGGCACCATTTTTGAGTGAACGGGAGAATTTCAGATTTTTGTTGAAATTGTGACCCCGGGGCTTAGAAATTTTTTTTTTCACAGGTAAAGTTCTCGAGGGCTGATTTCATTTCCTATGACAAAAAGCCTTCTGTTTCCACCGCCAAACCTTTCAGGGGAGAATTTGCAACAGTTTGGCACCATTTTTGAGAGAATTGGAGAATTTCGGATTTTTGCTGATATTGTGACCCCGGGGCTTAGAAATGTTTTTTTACACAGGTAAAGTTCTCGAGGGCTGATTTCATTTCCTATGACAAAAAGCCTTCTGTTTCCACCGCCAAACCTTTCAGGGGATAATTTGCAAGAGTTTGGCACCATTTTTGAGAGAATTGGAGAATTTCGGATTTTTGCTGAAATTGTGACCCCGGGGCTTAGAAATTTTTTTTTACACAGGTTTTGTCTTTGAGGGCTGATTACAATTCCCATGATAAAAAGCCTTCTGTTTCCACCGCCAAACCTTTCAGGGGATAATTTGCAAGAGTTTGGCACCATTTTTGAGAGAATTGGAGAATTTCGGATTTTTGCTGAAATTGTGACCCCGGGGCTTAGAATTTTTTTTTTACACAGGTAAAGTTCTCGAGGGCTGATTTCATTTCCTATGACAAAAAGCCTTCTTTTTCCACCGCCAAACCTTTCAGGGGAGAATTTGCAAGAGTTTGGCACCATTTTTGAGTGAACGGGAGAATTTCGGATTTTTGTTGAAATTGTGACCCCGGGGCTTAGAAATTTTTTTTTCACAGGTAAAGTTCTCGAGGGCTGATTTCATTTCCTATGACAAAAAGCCTTCTGTTTCCACCGCCAAATCTTTCAGGGGAGAATTTGCAACAGTTTGGCACCATTTTTGAGAGAATTGGAGAATTTCATATTTTTGCTGAAATTGTGACCCCCCGGGGGCTTAGAAAATTTTTTTTCACAGGTTTTGTCTTCAAGGGCTGACTTCATTTCCTATGACAAAAAGCCTTCTGTTTCCACCCCCAAACCTTTCAGGGGAGAATTTGCAAGAGTTTGGCACCATTTTTGAGTGAATTGGAGAATTTCGGATTTTTGCTGAAATTGTGACCCCGGGGCTTAGAATTTTTTTTTTACACAGGTAAAGTTCTCGAGGGCTGATTTCATTTCCTATGACAAAAAGCCTTCTGTTTCCACCGCCAAACCTTTCAGGGCATAATTTGCAAGAGTTTGGCACCATTTTTGAGAGAATTGGAGAATTTCGGATTTTTGCTGAAATTGTGACCCCGGGGCTTAGAATTTTTTTTTTACACAGGTAAAGTTCTCGAGGGCTGATTTCATTTCCTATGACAAAAAGCCTTCTTTTTCCACCGCCAAACCTTTCAGGGGAGAATTTGCAAGAGTTTGGCACCATTTTTGAGTGAACGGGAGAATTTCGGATTTTTGTTGAAATTGTGACCCCGGGGCTTAGAAATTTTTTTTTCACAGGTAAAGTTCTCGAGGGCTGATTTCATTTCCTATGACAAAAAGCCTTCTGTTTCCACCGCCAAATCTTTCAGGGGAGAATTTGCAACAGTTTGGCACCATTTTTGAGAGAATTGGAGAATTTCATATTTTTGCTGAAATTGTGACCCCGGGGGCTTAGAAAAATTTTTTTTTCACAGGTTTTGTCTTCAAGGGCTGACTTCATTTCCTATGACAAAAAGCCTTCTGTTTCCACCCCCAAACCTTTCAGGGGAGAATTTGCAAGAGTTTGGCACCATTTTTGAGTGAATTGGAGAATTTCGGATTTTTGCTGAAATTGTGACCCCGGGGCTTAGAATTTTTTTTTTTACACAGGTAAAGTTCTCGAGGGTTGATTTCATTTCCTATGACAAAAAGCCTTCTGTTTCCACCGCCAAACCTTTCAGGGCATAATTTGCAAGAGTTTGGCACCATTTTTGAGAGAATTGGAGAATTTCGGATTTTTGCTGAAATTGTGACCCCGGGGCTTAGAAATTTTTTTTTACACAGGTAAAGTTCTCGAGGGCTGATTTCATTTCCTATGACAAAAAGCCTTCTTTTTCCACCGCCAAACCTTTCAGGGGAGAATTTGCAACAGTTTGGCACCATTTTTGAGAGAATTGGATAATTTTGGATTTTTGCTGAAATTGTAACCCCGGGGCTTAGAATTTTTTTTTTTCACAGGTAAAGTTCTCGAGGGCTGATTTCATTTCCTATGACAAAAAGCCTTCTGTTTCCACCGCGAAACCTTGCAGGGGAGAATTTGCAAGAGTTTGGCACCATTTTTGAGTGAACGGGAGAATTTCAGATTTTTGTTGAAATTGTGACCCCGGGGCTTAGAATTTTTTTTTTCACAGGTAAAGTTCTCGAGGGCTGATTTCATTTCCTATGACAAAAAGCCTTCTGTTTCCACCGCCAAACCTTTCAGGGGATAATTTGCAAGAGTTTGGCAGCATTTTTGAGAGAATTGGAGAATTTCATATTTTTGCTGAAATTGTGACCCCGGGGCTTAGAAAAATTTTTTTTCACAGGTTTTGTCTTCAAGGGCTGATTTCATTTCCTATGACAAAAAGCCTTCTCTTTCCACCGCCAAACCTTTCAGGGGAGAATTTGCAAGAGTTTGGCACCATTTTTGAGTGAATTGGAGAATTTCAGATTTTTGCTGAAATTGTGACCCCCGGGGCTTTGAAATTTTTTTTTTACACAGGTTTTGTCATCGAGGGTTGATTTCATTTCCTATGACAAAAAGCCTTCTGTTTCCACCGCCAAACCTTTCAGGGGATAATTTGCAAGAGTTTGGCACCATTTTTGAGAGAATTGGAGAATTTCGGATTTTTGCTGAAATTGTGACCCCGGGGCTTAGAAATTTTTTTTTACACAGGTTTTGTCTTTGAGGGCTGATTACAATTCCCATGATAAAAAGCCTTCTGTTTCCACCGCCAAACCTTTCAGGGGATAATTTGCAAGAGTTTGGCACCATTTTTGAGAGAATTGGAGAATTTCAGATTTTTGTTGAAATTGTGACACCGGGGCTTAGAAATTTTTTTTTACACAGGTTTTGTCTTTGAGGGCTGATTACAATTCCCATGACAAAAAGCCTTCTGTTTCCACCGCCAAACCTTTCAGGGGATAATTTGCAAGAGTTTGGCACCATTTTTGAGAGAATTGGAGAATTTCGGATTTTTGCTGAAATTGTGACTCCGGGGCTTAGAAATTTTTTTTTACACAGGTAAAGTTCTCGGGGGCTGATTTCATTTCCTATGACAAAAAACCTTCTGTTTCCACCGCCAAACCTTTCAGGGGAGAATTTGCAAGAGTTTGGCACCATTTTTTAGTGAACGGGAGAATTTCAGATTTTTGCTGAAATTTTGACCCCGGGACTTAGAAATTTTTTTTCCCACAGGTTTTGTCTTCGAGGGCTGATTTGATTTCCTAAGACAAAAATGTTTTTGTTTCCACCGCCAAGTCTTTCAGGGGAGAATTTGCAAGAGTTTGGCACCATTTTTGAGAGAATTGGAGAATTTCGGATTTTTGCTGAAATTGTGACCCCGGGGCTTAGAAATTTTTTTTTACAAAGGTTTTGTCTTTGAGGGCTGATTACAATTCCCATGATAAAAAGCCTTCTGTTTCCACCGCCAAACCTTTCAGGGGATAATTTGCAAGAGTTTGGCACCATTTTTGAGAGAATTGGAGAATTTCGGATTTTTGCTGAAATTGTGACCCCGGGGCTTAGAAAATTTTTTTTACACAGTTAAAGTTCTCGAGGGCTGATTTCATTTCCTATGACAAAAAGCCTTCTTTTTCCACCGCCAAACCTTTCAGGGGAGAATTTTCAACAGTTTGGCACCATTTTTGAGAGAATTGGAGAATTTTGGATTTTTGCTGAAATTGTGACCCCGGGGCTTAGAATTTTTTTTTTTCACAGGTAAAGTTCTCGAGGGCTGATTTCATTTCCTATGACAAAAAGCTTTCTGTTTCCACCGCCAAACCTTTCAGGGGAGAATTTGCAACAGTTTGGCACCATTTTTGAGAGAATTGGAGAATTTCGGATTTTTGCTGAAATTGTGACCCCGGGGCTTAGAAATTTTTTTTTTCACAGGTAAAGTTCTCGAGGGCTGATTTCATTTCCTATGACAAAAAGCCTTCTGTTTCCACCGCCAAACCTTTCAGGGGATAATTTGCAAGAGTTTAGCACCATTTTTGAGTGAACGGGAGAATTTCAGATTTTTGCTGAAATTGTGACCCCGGGGCTTAGAATTTTTTTTTTTCACAGGTAAAGTTCTCGAGGGCTGATTTCATTTCCTATGACAAAAAGCCTTCTGTTTCCACCGCGAAACCTTGCAGGGGAGAATTTGCAAGAGTTTGGCACCATTTTTGAGTGAACGGGAGAATTTCAGATTTTTGTTGAAATTGTGACCCCGGGGCTTAGAATTTTTTTTTTCACAGGTAAAGTTCTCGAGGGCTGATTTCATTTCCTATGACAAAAAGCCTTCTGTTTCCACCGCCAAACCTTTCAGGGGATAATTTGCAAGAGTTTGGCACCATTTTTCAGAGAATTGGAGAATTTCATATTTTTGCTGAAATTGTGACCCCGGGGCTTAGAAAAAATTTTTTTCACAGGTTTTGTCTTCAAGGGCTGATTTCATTTCCTATGACAAAAAGCCTTCTCTTTCCACCGCCAAACCTTTCAGGGGAGAATTTGCAAGAGTTTGGCACCATTTTTGAGTGAATTGGAGAATTTCAGATTTTTGCTGAAATTGTGACCCCGGGGCTTTGAAATTTTTTTTTACACAGGTTTTGTCTTCGAGGGCTGATTTCATTTCCTATGACAAAAAGCCTTCTGTTTCCACCGCCAAACCTTTCAGGGGATAATTTGCAAGAGTTTGGCACCATTTTTGAGAGAATTGGAGAATTTCGGATTTTTGCTGAAATTGTGACCCCGGGGCTTAGAAATTTTTTTTTACACAGGTTTTGTCTTTGAGGGCTGATTACAATTCCCATGATAAAAAGCCTTCTGTTTCCACCGCCAAACCTTTCAGGGGATAATTTGCAAGAGTTTGGCACCATTTTTGAGTGAACGGGAGAATTTCAGATTTTTGTTGAAATTGTGACCCCGGGGCTTAGAATTTTTTTTTTCACAGGTAAAGTTCTCGAGGGCTGATTTCATTTCCTACGACAAAAAGCCTTCTGTTTCCACCGCCAAACCTTTCAGGGGATAATTTGCAAGAGTTTGGCACCATTTTTGAGAGAATTGGAGAATTTCGGATTTTTGCTGAAATTGTGACTCCGGGGCTTAGAAATTTTTTTTTACACAGGTAAAGTTCTCGGGGGCTGATTTCATTTCCTATGACAAAAAACCTTCTGTTTCCACCGCCAAACCTTTCAGGGGAGAATTTGCAAGAGTTTGGCACCATTTTTGAGTGAACGGGAGAATTTCAGATTTTTGCTGAAATTTTGACCCCGGGGCTTAGAAATTTTTTTTCCCACAGGTTTTGTCTTCGAGGGCTGATTTGATTTCCTAAGACAAAAATGTTTTTGTTTCCACCGCCAAATCTTTCAGGGGATAATTTGCAAGAGTTTGGCACCATTTTTGAGAGAATTGGAGAATTTCGGATTTTTGCTGAAATTGTGACCCCGGGGCTTAGAAATTTTTTTTTACAAAGGTTTTGTCTTTGAGGGCTGATTACAATTCCCATGATAAAAAGCCTTCTGTTTCCACCGCCAAACCTTTCAGGGGATAATTTGCAAGAGTTTGGCACCATTTTTGAGAGAATTGGAGAATTTCGGATTTTTGCTGAAATTGTGACCCCGGGGCTTAGAAATTTTTTTTTACAAAGGTTTTGTCTTTGAGGGCTGATTACAATTTCCATGATAAAAAGCCTTCTGTTTCCACCGCCAAACCTTTCAGGGGAGAATTTGCAAGAGTTTGGCACCATTTTTGAGAGAATTGGAGAATTTCGGATTTTTGCTGAAATTGTGACCCCGGGGCTTAGAATTTTTTTTTTCACAGGTAAAGTTCTCGAGGGCTGATTTCATTTCCTACGACAAAAAGCCTTCTGTTTCCACCGCCAAACCTTTCAGGGGATAATTTGCAAGAGTTTGGCACCATTTTTGAGAGAATTGGAGAATTTCGGATTTTTGCTGAAATTGTGACTCCGGGGCTTAGAATTTTTTTTTTACACAGGTAAAGTTCTCGGGGGCTGATTTCATTTCCTATGACAAAAAACCTTCTGTTTCCACCGCCAAACCTTTCAGGGGAGAATTTGCAAGAGTTTGGCACCATTTTTGAGTGAACGGGAGAATTTCAGATTTTTGCTGAAATTTTGACCCCGGGGCTTAGAAATTTTTTTTCCCACAGGTTTTGTCTTCGAGGGCTGATTTGATTTCCTAAGACAAAAATGTTTTTGTTTCCACCGCCAAATCTTTCAGGGGAGAATTTGCAAGAGTTTGGCACCATTTTTGAGAGAATTGGAGAATTTCGGATTTTTGCTGAAATTGTGACCCCGGGGCTTAGAAATTTTTTTTTACAAAGGTTTTGTCTTTGAGGGCTGATTACAATTCCCATGATAAAAAGCCTTCTGTTTCCACCGCCAAACCTTTCAGGGGATAATTTGCAAGAGTTTGGCACCATTTTTGAGAGAATTGGAGAATTTCGGATTTTTGCTGAAATTGTGACCCCGGGGCTTAGAAATTTTTTTTTACAAAGGTTTTGTCTTTGAGGGCTGATTACAATTTCCATGATAAAAAGCCTTCTGTTTCCACCGCCAAACCTTTCAGGGGAGAATTTGCAAGAGTTTGGCACCATTTTTGAGAGAATTGGAGAATTTCGGATTTTTGCTGAAATTGTGACCCCGGGGCTTAGAAATTTTTTTTTACAAAGGTTTTGTCTTTGAGGGCTGATTACAATTCCCATGATAAAAAGCCTTCTGTTTCCACCGCCAAACCTTTCAGGGGATAATTTGCAAGAGTTTGGCACCATTTTTGAGAGAATTGGAGAATTTCGGATTTTTGCTGAAATTGTGACCCCGGGGCTTAGAAATTTTTTTTTACACAGGTAAAGTTCTCGAGGGCTGATTTCATTTCCTATGACAAAAAGCCTTCTTTTTCCACCGCCAAACCTTTCAGGGGAGAATTTTCAACAGTTTGGCACCATTTTTGAGAGAATTGGAGAATTTTGGATTTTTGCTGAAATTGTGACCCCGGGGCTTAGAATTTTTTTTTTTCACAGGTAAAGTTCTCGAGGGCTGATTTCATTTCCTATGACAAAAAACCTTCTGTTTCCACCGCCAAACCTTTCAGGGGAGAATTTGCAAGAGTTTGGCACCATTTTTTAGTGAACGGGAGAATTTCAGATTTTTGCTGAAATTTTGACCCCAGGGCTTAGAAATTTTTTTTTTCACAGGTTTTGTCTTCGAGAGCTGATTTGATTTCCTAAGACAAAAATGTTTTTGTTTCCACCGCCAAATCTTTCAGGGGAGAATTTGCAAGAGTTTGGCACCATTTTTGAGAGAATTGGAGAATTTTGGATTTTTGCTGAAATTGTGACCCCAGGGCTTAGAAATTTTTTTTTACAAAGGTTTTGTCTTTGAGGGCTGATTACAATTCCCATGATAAAAAGCCTTCTGTTTCCACCGCCAAACCTTTCAGGGGATAATTTGCAAGAGTTTGGCACCATTTTTGAGAGAATTGGAGAATTTCGGATTTTTGCTGAAATTGTGACCCCGGGGCTTAGAAATTTTTTTTTACAAAGGTTTTGTCTTTGAGGGCTGATTACAATTCCCATGATAAAAAGCCTTCTGTTTCCTCCGCCAAACCTTTCAGGGGATAATTTGCAAGAGTTTGGCACCATTTTTGAGAGAATTGGAGAATTTCAGATTTTTGCTGAAATTGTGACCCCGGGGCTTAGAAATTTTTTTTTTCACAGGTTATGTTGTTGAGGGCTGATTTCATTTCCTATGACAAAAAGCCTTCTTTTTCCACCGCCAAACCTTTCAGGGGAGAATTTGCAAGAGTTTGGCACCATTTTTGAGTGAACGGGAGAATTTCAGATTTTTGTTGAAATTGTGACCCCGGGGCTTAGAAAATTTTTTTTTCACAGGTAAAGTTCTCGAGGGCTGATTTCATTTCCTATGACAAAAAGCCTTCTGTTTCCACCGCCAAACCTTTCAGGGGATAATTTGCAAGAGTTTGGCACCATTTTTGAGAGAATTGGAGAATTTCGGATTTTTGCTGAAATTGTGACCCCGGGGCTTAGAAATTTTTTTTTACACAGGTTTTGTCTTTGAGGGCTGATTACAATTCCCATGATAAAAAGCCTTCTGTTTCCACCGCCAAACCTTTCAGGGGATAATTTGCAAGAGTTTGGCACCATTTTTGAGAGAATTGGAGAATTTCGGATTTTTGCTGAAATTGTGACCCCGGGGCTTAGAATTTTTTTTTTACACAGGTAAAGTTCTCGAGGGCTGATTTCATTTCCTATGACAAAAAGCCTTCTTTTTCCACCGCCAAACCTTTCAGGGGAGAATTTGCAAGAGTTTGGCACCATTTTTGAGTGAACGGGAGAATTTCGGATTTTTGTTGAAATTGTGACCCCGGGGCTTAGAAATTTTTTTTTCACAGGTAAAGTTCTCGAGGGCTGATTTCATTTCCTATGACAAAAAGCCTTCTGTTTCCACCGCCAAATCTTTCAGGGGAGAATTTGCAACAGTTTGGCACCATTTTTGAGAGAATTGGAGAATTTCATATTTTTGCTGAAATTGTGACCCCGGGGGCTTAGAAAATTTTTTTTTCACAGGTTTTGTCTTCAAGGGCTGACTTCATTTCCTATGACAAAAAGCCTTCTGTTTCCACCCCCAAACCTTTCAGGGGAGAATTTGCAAGAGTTTGGCACCATTTTTGAGTGAATTGGAGAATTTCGGATTTTTGCTGAAATTGTGACCCCGGGGCTTAGAATTTTTTTTTTACACAGGTAAAGTTCTCGAGGGCTGATTTCATTTCCTATGACAAAAAGCCTTCTGTTTCCACCGCCAAACCTTTCAGGGCATAATTTGCAAGAGTTTGGCACCATTTTTGAGTGAATTGGAGAATTTCGGATTTTTGCTGAAATTGTGACCCCGGGGCTTAGAAATTTTTTTTTACACAGGTAAAGTTCTCGAGGGCTGATTTCATTTCCTATGACAAAAAGCCTTCTTTTTCCACCGCCAAACCTTTCAGGGGAGAATTTGCAACAGTTTGGCACCATTTTTGAGTGAACGGGAGAATTTCAGATTTTTGTTGAAATTGTGACCCCGGGGCTTAGAATTTTTTTTTTCACAGGTAAAGTTCTCGAGGGCTGATTTCATTTCCTATGACAAAAAGCCTTCTGTTTCCACCGCCAAACCTTTCAGGGGATAATTTGCAAGAGTTTGGCAGCATTTTTGAGAGAATTGGAGAATTTCATATTTTTGCTGAAATTGTGACCCCGGGGCTTAGAAAAATTTTTTTTCACAGGTTTTGTCTTCAAGGGCTGATTTCATTTCCTATGACAAAAAGCCTTCTCTTTCCACCGCCAAACCTTTCAGGGGATAATTTGCAAGAGTTTGGCACCATTTTTGAGTGAATTGGAGAATTTCAGATTTTTGCTGAAATTGTGACCCCCGGGGCTTTGAATTTTTTTTTTTACACAGGTTTTGTCATCGAGGGTTGATTTCATTTCCTATGACAAAAAGCCTTCTGTTTCCACCGCCAAACCTTTCAGGGGATAATTTGCAAGAGTTTGGCACCATTTTTGAGAGAATTGGAGAATTTCGGATTTTTGCTGAAATTGTGACCCCGGGGCTTAGAAATTTTTTTTTACACAGGTTTTGTCTTTGAGGGCTGATTACAATTCCCATGATAAAAAGCCTTCTGTTTCCACCGCCAAACCTTTCAGGGGATAATTTGCAAGAGTTTGGCACCATTTTTGAGTGAACGGGAGAATTTCAGATTTTTGTTGAAATTGTGACCCCGGGGCTTAGAAATTTTTTTTTCACAGGTAAAGTTCTCGAGGGCTGATTTCATTTCCTATGACAAAAAGCCTTCTGTTTCCACCGCCAAACCTTTCAGGGGATAATTTGCAAGAGTTTGGCACCATTTTTGAGAGAATTGGAGAATTTCGGATTTTTGCTGAAATTGTGACTCCGGGGCTTAGAAATTTTTTTTTACACAGGTAAAGTTCTCGGGGGCTGATTTCATTTCCTATGACAAAAAACCTTCTGTTTCCACCGCCAAGTCTTTCAGGGGAGAATTTGCAAGAGTTTGGCACCATTTTTGAGAGAATTGGAGAATTTCGGATTTTTGCTGAAATTGTGACCCCGGGGCTTAGAAATTTTTTTTTACAAAGGTTTTGTCTTTGAGGGCTGATTACAATTCCCATGATAAAAAGCCTTCTGTTTCCACCGCCAAACCTTTCAGGGGATAATTTGCAAGAGTTTGGCACCATTTTTGAGAGAATTGGAGAATTTCGGATTTTTGCTGAAATTGTGACCCAGGGGCTTAGAAAAATTTTTTTACACAGTTAAAGTTCTCGAGGGCTGATTTCATTTCCTATGACAAAAAGCCTTCTTTTTCCACCGCCAAACCTTTCAGGGGAGAATTTTCAACAGTTTGGCACCATTTTTGAGAGAATTGGAGAATTTTGGATTTTTGCTGAAATTGTGACCCCGGGGCTTAGAATTTTTTTTTTTCACAGGTAAAGTTCTCGAGGGCTGATTTCATTTCCTATGACAAAAAGCTTTCTGTTTCCACCGCCAAACCTTTCAGGGGAGAATTTGCAACAGTTTGGCACCATTTTTGAGAGAATTGGAGAATTTCGGATTTTTGCTGAAATTGTGACCCCGGGGCTTAGAAATTTTTTTTTTCACAGGTAAAGTTCTCGAGGGCTGATTTCATTTCCTATGACAAAAAGCCTTCTGTTTCCACCGCCAAACCTTTCAGGGGATAATTTGCAAGAGTTTAGCACCATTTTTGAGTGAACGGGAGAATTTCAGATTTTTGCTGAAATTGTGACCCCGGGGCTTAGAATTTTTTTTTTTCACAGGTAAAGTTCTCGAGGGCTGATTTCATTTCCTATGACAAAAAGCCTTCTGTTTCCACCGCGAAACCTTGCAGGGGAGAATTTGCAAGAGTTTGGCACCATTTTTGAGTGAACGGGAGAATTTCAGATTTTTGTTGAAATTGTGACCCCGGGGCTTAGAAAAAATTTTTTTCACAGGTTTTGTCTTCAAGGGCTGATTTCATTTCCTATGACAAAAAGCCTTCTCTTTCCACCGCCAAACCTTTCAGGGGAGAATTTGCAAGAGTTTGGCACCATTTTTGAGTGAATTGGAGAATTTCAGATTTTTGCTGAAATTGTGACCCCGGGGCTTTGAAATTTTTTTTTACACAGGTTTTGTCTTCGAGGGCTGATTTCATTTCCTATGACAAAAAGCCTTCTGTTTCCACCGCCAAACCTTTCAGGGGATAATTTGCAAGAGTTTGGCACCATTTTTGAGAGAATTGGAGAATTTCGGATTTTTGCTGAAATTGTGACCCCGGGGCTTAGAAATTTTTTTTTACACAGGTTTTGTCTTTGAGGGCTGATTACAATTCCCATGATAAAAAGCCTTCTGTTTCCACCGCCAAACCTTTCAGGGGATAATTTGCAAGAGTTTGGCACCATTTTTGAGTGAACGGGAGAATTTCAGATTTTTGTTGAAATTGTGACCCCGGGGCTTAGAATTTTTTTTTTCACAGGTAAAGTTCTCGAGGGCTGATTTCATTTCCTATGACAAAAAGCCTTCTGTTTCCACCGCCAAACCTTTCAGGGGATAATTTGCAAGAGTTTGGCACCATTTTTGAGAGAATTGGAGAATTTCGGATTTTTGCTGAAATTGTGACTCCGGGGCTTAGAAATTTTTTTTTACACAGGTAAAGTTCTCGGGGGCTGATTTCATTTCCTATGACAAAAAACCTTCTGTTTCCACCGCCAAACCTTTCAGGGGAGAATTTGCAAGAGTTTGGCACCATTTTTGAGTGAACGGGAGAATTTCAGATTTTTGCTGAAATTTTGACCCCGGGGCTTAGAAATTTTTTTTTCCACAGGTTTTGTCTTCGAGGGCTGATTTGATTTCCTAAGACAAAAAATGTTTTTGTTTCCACCGCCAAATCTTTCAGGGGAGAATTTGCAAGAGTTTGGCACCATTTTTGAGAGAATTGGAGAATTTCGGATTTTTGCTGAAATTGTGACCCCGGGGCTTAGAAATTTTTTTTTACAAAGGTTTTGTCTTTGAGGGCTGATTACAATTCCCATGATAAAAAGCCTTCTGTTTCCACCGCCAAACCTTTCAGGGGATAATTTGCAAGAGTTTGGCACCATTTTTGAGAGAATTGGAGAATTTCGGATTTTTGCTGAAATTGTGACCCCGGGGCTTAGAAATTTTTTTTTACAAATGTTTTGTCTTTGAGGGCTGATTACAATTCCCATGATAAAAAGCCTTCTGTTTCCACCGCCAAACATTTCAGGGGGGAATATGCAAGAGTTTGGCACCATTTTTGAGAGAATTGGAGAATTTCGGATTTTTGCTGAAATTGTGACCCCGGGGCTTAGAAATTTTTTTTTACAAAGGTTTTGTCTTTGAGGGCTGATTACAATTCCCATGATAAAAAGCCTTCTGTTTCCACCGCCAAACCTTTCAGGGGATTATTTGCAAGAGTTTGGCACCATTTTTGAGAGAATTGGAGAATTTCGGATTTTTGCTGAAATTGTGACCCCGGGGCTTAGAAATTTTTTTTTACAAAGGTTTTGTCTTTGAGGGCTGATTACAATTCCCATGATAAAAAGCCTTCTGTTTCCACCCCCAAACCTTTCAGGGGATAATTTGCAAGAGTTTGGCACCATTTTTGAGAGAATTGGAGAATTTCGGATTTTTGTTGAAATTGTGACCCCGGGGCTTAGAAATTTTTTTTTTCACAGGTAAAGTTCTCGAGGGCTGATTTCATTTCCTATGACAAAAAGCCTTCTGTTTCCACCGCCAAACCTTTCAGGGGATAATTTGCAAGAGTTTGGCACCATTTTTGAGAGAATTGGAGAATTTCGGATTTTTGCTGAAATTGTGACCCCGGGGCTTAGAAATTTTTTTTTACACAGGTTTTGTCTTTGAGGGCTGATTACAATTCCCATGATAAAAAGCCTTCTGTTTCCACCGCCAAACCTTTCAGGGGATTATTTGCAAGAGTTTGGCACCATTTTTGAGAGAATTGGAGAATTTCGGATTTTTGCTGAAATTGTGACCCCGGGGCTTAGAAATGTTTTTTTACACAGGTAAAGTTCTCGAGGGCTGATTTCATTTCCTATGACAAAAAGCCTTCTTTTTCCACCGCCAAACCTTTCAGGGGAGAATTTGCAAGAGTTTGGCACCATTTTTGAGAGAATTGGAGAATTTCAGATTTTTGTTGAAATTGTGACCCCGGGGGCTTAGAAATTTTTTTTTTCACAGGTAAAGTTCTCGAGGGATGATTTCATTTCCTATGACAAAAAGCCTTCTGTTTCCACCGCCAAACCTTTCAGGGGATAATTTGCAAGAGTTTGGCACCATTTTTGAGAGAATTGGAGAATTTCGGATTTTTGCTGAAATTGTGACCCCGGGGCTTAGAAATTTTTTTTTACACAGGTTTTGTCTTTGAGGGCTGATTACAATTCCCATGATAAAAAGCCTTCTGTTTCCACCGCCAAACCTTTCAGGGGATAATTTGCAAGAGTTTGGCACCATTTTTGAGAGAATTGGAGAATTTCGGATTTTTGCTGAAATTGTGACCCCGGGGCTTAGAAATGTTTTTTTACACAGGTAAAGTTCTCGAGGGCTGATTTCATTTCCTATGACAAAAAGCCTTCTTTTTCCACCGCCAAACCTTTCAGGGGAGAATTTGCAAGAGTTTGGCACCATTTTTGAGAGAATTGGAGAATTTCAGATTTTTGTTGAAATTGTGACCCCGGGGCTTAGAAATTTTTTTTTTCACAGGTAAAGTTCTCGAGGGATGATTTCATTTCCTATGACAAAAAGCCTTCTGTTTCCACCGCCAAACCTTTCAGGGGATAATTTGCAAGAGTTTGGCACCATTTTTGAGAGAATTGGAGAATTTCGGATTTTTGCTGAAATTGTGACCCCGGGGCTTAGAAATTTTTTTTTACACAGGTTTTGTCTTTGAGGGCTGATTACAATTCCCATGATAAAAAGCCTTCTGTTTCCACCGCCAAACCTTTCAGGGGATAATTTGCAAGAGTTTGGCACCATTTTTGAGAGAATTGGAGAATTTCGGATTTTTGCTGAAATTGTGACCCCGGGGCTTAGAAATGTTTTTTTACACAGGTAAAGTTCTCGAGGGCTGATTTCATTTCCTATGACAAAAAGCCTTCTTTTTCCACCGCCAAACCTTTCAGGGGAGAATTTGCAAGAGTTTGGCACCATTTTTGAGTGAACGGGAGAATTTCAGATTTTTGTTGAAATTGTGACCCCGGGGCTTAGAAATTTTTTTTTTCACAGGTAAAGTTCTCGAGGGCTGATTTCATTTCCTATGACAAAAGGCCTTCTGTTTCCACCGCCAAACCTTTCAGGGGATAATTTGCAAGAGTTTGGCACCATTTTTGAGAGAATTGGAGAATTTCGGATTTTTGCTGAAATTGTGACCCCGGGGCTTAGAAAATTTTTTTTACACAGGTTTTGTCTTTGAGGGCTGATTACAATTCCCATGATAAAAAGCCTTCTGTTTCCACCGCCAAACCTTTCAGGGGATAATTTGCAAGAGTTTGGTACCATTTTTGAGAGAATTGGAGAATTTCGGTTTTTTGCTGAAATTGTGACCCTTGGGCTTAGAAATTTTTTTCCACAGGTTTTGTCTTCCAGGGCTGATTTCATTTCCTATGACAAAAAGCCTTCTGTTTCCACCGCCAAACCTTTCAGGGCATAATTTGCAAGAGTTTGGCACCATTTTTGAGAAAATTGGAGAAGTTCGGATTTTTGCTGAAATTGTGACCCCGGGGCTTAGAATTTTTTTTTTTCACAGGTAAAGTTCTCGAGGGCTGATTTCATTTCCTATGACAAAAAGCTTTCTGTTTCCACCGCCAAACCTTTCAGGGGAGAATTTGCAACAGTTTGGCACCATTTTTGAGAGAATTGGAGAATTTCGGATTTTTGCTGAAATTGTGACCCCGGGGCTTAGAATTTTTTTTTTTCACAGGTAAAGTTCTCGAGGGCTGATTTCATTTCCTATGACAAAAAGCCTTCTGTTTCCACCGCCAAACCTTTCAGGGGATAATTTGCAAGAGTTTGGAACCATTTTTGAGAGAATTGGAGAATTTCGGTTTTTTGCTGAAATTGTGACCCCGGGGCTTAGAATTTTTTTTCCACAGGTTTTGTCTTCGAGGGCTGATTTCATTTCCTATGACAAAAAGCCTTCTGTTTCCACCACCAACCTTTCAGGGCATAATTTGCAAGAGTTTGGCACCATTTTTGAGAGAATTGGAGAATTTCGGATTTTTGCTGAAATTGTGACCCCGGGGCTTAGAATTTTTTTTTTTCACAGGTAAAGTTCTCGAGGGCTGATTTCATTTCCTATGACAAAAAGCTTTCTGTTTCCACCGCCAAACCTTTCAGGGGAGAATTTGCAACAGTTTGGCACCATTTTTGAGAGAATTGGAGAATTTCGGATTTTTGCTGAAATTGTGACCCCGGGGCTTAGAATTTTTTTTTTCACAGGTAAAGTTCTCGAGGGCTGATTTCATTTCCTATGACAAAAAGCCTTCTGTTTCCACCGCCAAACCTTTCAGGGGATAATTTGCAAGAGTTTGGCACCATTTTTGAGAGAATTGGAGAATTTCGGATTTTTGCTGAAATTGTGACCCCGGGGCTTAGAAATTTTTTTTTACACAGGTTTTGTCTTTGAGGGCTGATTACAATTCCCATGATAAAAAGCCTTCTGTTTCCACCGCCAAACCTTTCAGGGGATAATTTGCAAGAGTTTGGCACCATTTTTGAGAGAATTGGAGAATTTCAGATTTTTGCTGAAATTGTGACCCCGGGGCTTAGAAAATTTTTTTTACACAGGTAAAGTTCTCGAGGGCTGATTTCATTTCCTATGACAAAAAGCCTTCTTTTTCCACCGCCAAACCTTTCAGGGGAGAATTTTCAACAGTTTGGCACCATTTTTGAGAGAATTGGAGAATTTTGGATTTTTGCTGAAATTGTGACCCCGGGGCTTAGAATTTTTTTTTTTCACAGGTAAAGTTCTCGAGGGCTGATTTCATTTCCTATGACAAAAAGCTTTCTGTTTCCACCGCCAAACCTTTCAGGGGAGAATTTGCAACAGTTTGGCACCATTTTTGAGAGAATTGGAGAATTTCGGATTTTTGCTGAAATTGTGACCCCGGGGCTTAGAAATTTTTTTTTTACACAGGTAAAGTTCTCGAGGGCTGATTTCATTTCCTATGACAAAAAGCTTTCTGTTTCCACCGCCAAACCTTTCAGGGGATAATTTGCAAGAGTTTGGCACCATTTTTGAGAGAATTGGAGAATTTCGGATTTTTGCAGGAATTGTGACCCCGGGGCTTAGAATTTTTTTTTTACACAGGTTTTGTCTTTGAGGGCTGATTACAATTCCCATGATAAAAAGCCTTCTGTTTCCACCGCCAAACCTTTCAGGGGATAATTTGCAAGAGTTTGGCACCATTTTTGAGAGAATTGGAGAATTTCGGATTTTTGATGAAATTGTGACCCCGGGGCTTAGAAAATTTTTTTTACACAGGTAAAGTTCTCGAGGGCTGATTTCATTTCCTATGACAAAAAGCCTTCTTTTTCCACCGCCAAACCTTTCAGGGGAGAATTTTCAACAGTTTGGCACCATTTTTGAGAGAATTGGAGAATTTTGGATTTTTGCTGAAATTGTGACCCCGGGGCTTAGAATTTTTTTTTTCAAGGGGTAAAGTTCTCGAGGGCTGATTTCATTTCCTATGACAAAAAGCTTTCTGTTTACACCGCCAAACCTTTCAGGGGAGAATTTGCAACAGTTTGGCACCATTTTTGAGAGAATTGGAGAATTTCGGATTTTTGCTGAAATTGTGACCCCGGGGCTTAGAAATTTTTTTTTTACACAGGTAAAGTTCTCGAGGGCTGATTTCATTTCCTATGACAAAAAGCCTTCTTTTTCCACCGCCAAACCTTTCAGGGGAGAATTTGCAACAGTTTGGCACCATTTTTGAGTGAACTGGAGAATTTCAGATTTTTGCTGAAATTGTGAGCCCGGGGCTTAGAAAATTTTTTTTACACAGGTTTTGTCTTCGAGGGCTGATTTCATTTCCTATGACAAAAAGGCTTTTGTTTCCATCGCCAAATCATTCAGGGGAGAATTTGCAACAGTTTGGCACCATTTTTGAGAGAATTGGAGAATTTCAGATTTTTGCTGAAATTGTGACCCCGGGGCTTAGAAATTTTTTTTTTCACAGGTAAAGTTCTCGAGGGCTGATTTCATTTCCTATGACAAAAAGCCTTCTGTTTCCACCGCCAAAACTTTCAGGGGAGAATTTGCAACAGTTTGGCACCATTTTTGAGTGAACTGGAGAATTTCAGATTTTTGCTGAAATTGTGAGCCCGGGGCTTAGAAAATTTTTTTTACACAGGTTTTGTCTTCGAGGGCTGATTTCATTTCCTATGACAAAAAGGCTTTTGTTTCCATCGCCAAATCATTCAGGGGAGAATTTGCAACAGTTTGGCACCATTTTTGAGAGAATTGGAGAATTTCAGATTTTTGCTGAAATTGTGACCCCGGGGCTTAGAAATTTTTTTTTTCACAGGTAAAGTTCTCGAGGGCTGATTTCATTTCCTATGACAAAAAGCCTTCTGTTTCCACCGCCAAAACTTTCAGGGGAGAATTTGCAACAGTTTGGCACCATTTTTGAGTGAACTGGAGAATTTCAGATTTTTGCTGAAATTGTGAGCCCGGGGCTTAGAAAAATTTTTTTACACAGGTTTTGTCTTCGAGGGCTGATTTCATTTCCTCTGACAAAAAGGCGTTTGTTTCCATCGCCAAATCTTTCAGGGGAGAATTTGCAACAGTTTGGCACCATTTTTGAGAGAATTGGAGAATTTCAGATTTTTGCTGAAATTGTGACCCCGGGGCTTAGAAATTTTTTTTTTCACAGGTAAAGTTCTCGAGGGCTGATTTCATTTCCTATGACAAAAAGCCTTCTGTTTCCACCGCCAAACCTTTCAGGGGATAATTTGCAAGAGTTTAGCACCATTTTTGAGTGAACGGGAGAATTTCAGATTTTTGCTGAAATTGTGACCCCGGGGCTTAGAAAATTTTTTTTACACAGGTAAAGTTCTCGAGGGCTGATTTCATTTCCTATGACAAAAAACCTTCTGTTTCCACCGCCAAACCTTTCAGGGGAGAATTTGCAAGTGTTTGGCACCATTTTTGAGTGAACGGGAGAATTTCAGATTTTTGCTGAAATTGTGACCCCGGGTCTTAGATTTTTTTTTTTCCACAGGTTTTGTCTTCGAGGGCTGATTTCATTTCCTATGACAAAAATGTTTTTGTTTCCACCGCCAAATCTTTCAGGGGAGAATTTGCCACAGTTTGGCACCATTTTTGAGAGAATTGGAGAATTTCGGATTTTTGCTGAAATTGTGACCCCGGGGCTTAGAAATTTTTTTTTACACAGGTAAAGTTCTCGAGGGCTGATTTCATTTCCTATGACAAAAAGCCTTCTTTTTACACCGCCAAACCTTTCAGGGGAGAATTTGCAAGAGTTTGGCACCATTTTTGAGTGAACAGGAGAATTTCAGATTTTTGTTGAAATTGTGACCCCGGGGCTTAGAATTTTTTTTTTCACAGGTAAAGTTCTCGAGGGCTGATTTCATTTCCTATGACAAAAAGCCTTCTCTTTCCACCGCCAAACCTTTCAGGGGATAATTTGCAAGAGTTTGGCACCATTTTTGAGTGAATTGGAGAATTTCAGATTTTTGC
The DNA here is from genome assembly GCF_965113315.1 of Podarcis vaucheri. Lineage (NCBI taxonomy): Eukaryota > Metazoa > Chordata > Lepidosauria > Squamata > Lacertidae > Podarcis > Podarcis vaucheri. Next base: position 22,664 of record NW_028118765.1, on the reverse strand, counting down.
TGAAATTGTGACCCCGGGGCTTAGAAATTTTTTTTTTACACAGGTAAAGTTCTCGAGGGCTGATTTCATTTCCTATGACAAAAAGCCTTCTTTTTCCACCGCCAAACCTTTCAGGGGAGAATTTTCAACAGTTTGGCACCATTTTTGAGAGAATTGGAGAATTTTGGATTTTTGCTGAAATTGTGACCCCGGGGCTTAGAATTTTTTTTTTCACAGGTAAAGTTCTCGAGGGCTGATTTCATTTCCTATGACAAAAAGCTTTCTGTTTCCACCGCCAAACCTTTCAGGGGAGAATTTGCAACAGTTTGGCACCATTTTTGAGAGAATTGGAGAATTTCGGATTTTTGCTGAAATTGTGACCCCGGGGCTTAGAAATTTTTTTTTTACACAGGTAAAGTTCTCGAGGGCTGATTTCATTTCCTATGACAAAAAGCCTTCTTTTTCCACCGCCAAACCTTTCAGGGGAGAATTTGCAACAGTTTGGCACCATTTTTGAGTGAACTGGAGAATTTAAGATTTTTGCTGAAATTGTGAGCCCGGGGCTTAGAAAATTTTTTTTACACAGGTTTTGTCTTCGAGGGCTGATTTCATTTCCTATGACAAAAAGGCTTTTGTTTCCATCGCCAAATCATTCAGGGGAGAATTTGCAACAGTTTGGCACCATTTTTGAGAGAATTGGAGAATTTCATATTTTTGCTGAAATTGTGACCCCGGGGCTTAGAAATTTTTTTTTTCACAGGTAAAGTTCACGAGGGCTGATTTCATTTCCTATGACAAAAAGCCTTCTGTTTCCACCGCCAAAACTTTCAGGGGAGAATTTGCAACAGTTTGGCACCATTTTTGAGTGAACTGGAGAATTTCAGATTTTTGCTGAAATTGTGAGCCCGGGGCTTAGAAAAATTTTTTTACACAGGTTTTGTCTTCCAGGGCTGATTTCATTTCCTCTGACAAAAAGGCGTTTGTTTCCATCGCCAAATCTTTCAGGGGAGAATTTGCAACAGTTTGGCACCATTTTTGAGAGAATTGGAGAATTTCAGATTTTTGCTGAAATTGTGACCCCGGGTCTTAGAATTTTTTTTCCCACAGGTTTTGTCTTCGAGGGCTGATTTCATTTCCTATGACAAAAATGTTTTTGTTTCCACCGCCAAATCTTTCAGGGGAGAATTTGCCACAGTTTGGCACCATTTTTGAGAGAATTGGAGAATTTCGGATTTTTGCTGAAATTGTGACCCCGGGGCTTAGAAATTTTTTTTTACACAGGTAAAGTTCTCGAGGGCTGATTTCATTTCCTATGACAAAAAGCCTTCTTTTTCCACCGCCAAACCTTTCAGGGGAGAATTTGCAACAGTTTGGCACCATTTTTGAGAGAATTGGATAATTTTGGATTTTTGCTGAAATTGTGACCCCGGGGCTTAGAAATTTTTTTTTTCACAGGTAAAGTTCTCGAGGGCTGATTTCATTTCCTATGACAAAAAGCCTTCTGTTTCCACCGCGAAACCTTGCAGGGGAGAATTTGCAAGAGTTTGGCACCATTTTTGAGTGAACGGGAGAATTTCAGATTTTTGTTGAAATTGTGACCCCGGGGCTTAGAATTTTTTTTTTCACAGGTAAAGTTCTCGAGGGCTGATTTCATTTCCTATGACAAAAAGCCTTCTGTTTCCACCGCCAAACCTTTCAGGGGATAATTTGCAAGAGTTTGGCACCATTTTTGAGAGAATTGGAGAATTTAATATTTTTGCTGAAATTGTGACCCCGGGGCTTAGAAATTTTTTTTTTCACAGGTTTTGTCTTCAAGGGCTGATTTCATTTCCTATGACAAAAAGCCTTCTCTTTCCACCGCCAAACCTTTCAGGGGAGAATTTGCAACAGTTTGGCACCATTTTTGAGTGAATTGGAGAATTTCAGATTTTTGCTGAAATTGTGACCCCGGGGCTTTGAAATTTTTTTTTACACAGGTTTTGTCTTCGAGGGCTGATTTCATTTCCTATGACAAAAAGCCTTCTGTTTCCACCGCCAAACCTTTCAGGGGATAATTTGCAAGAGTTTGGCACCATTTTTGAGAGAATTGGAGAATTTCGGATTTTTGCTGAAATTGTGACCCCGGGGCTTAGAAATTTTTTTTTACACAGGTTTTGTCTTTGAGGGCTGATTACAATTCCCATGATAAAAAGCCTTCTGTTTCCACCGCCAAACCTTTCAGGGGATAATTTGCAAGAGTTTGGCACCATTTTTGAGAGAATTGGATAATTTCGGATTTTTGCTGAAATTGTGACCCCGGGGTTTAGAAAATTTTTTTTACACAGGTTTTGTCTTTGAGGGCTGATTACAATTCCCATGATCTAAAGCCTTCTGTTTCCACCGCCAAACCTTTCAGGGGATAATTTGCAAGAGTTTGGCACCATTTTTGAGTGAACGGGAGAATTTCAGATTTTTGTTGAAATTGTGACCCCGGGGCTTAGAATTTTTTTTTTCACAGGTAAAGTTCTCGAGGGCTGATTTCATTTCCTATGACAAAAAGCCTTCTGTTTCCACCGCCAAACCTTTCAGGGGATAATTTGCAAGAGTTTGGCACCATTTTTGAGAGAATTGGAGAATTTCGGATTTTTGCTGAAATTGTGACTCCGGGGCTTAGAAATTTTTTTTTACACAGGTAAAGTTCTCGGGGGCTGATTTCATTTCCTATGACAAAAAACCTTCTGTTTCCACCGCCAAACCTTTCAGGGGAGAATTTGCAAGAGTTTGGCACCATTTTTTAGTGAACGGGAGAATTTCAGATTTTTGCTGAAATTTTGACCCCGGGGCTTAGAAATTTTTTTTTTCACAGGTTTTGTCTTCGAGGGCTGATTTGATTTCCTAAGACAAAAATGTTTTTGTTTCCACTGCCAAATCTTTCAGGGGAGAATTTGCAAGAGTTTGGCACCATTTTTGAGAGAATTGGAGAATTTCGGATTTTTGCTGAAATTGTGACCCCGGGGCTTAGAAATTTTTTTTTACAAAGGTTTTGTCTTTGAGGGCTGATTACAATTCCCATGATAAAAAGCCTTCTGTTTCCACCACCAAACCTTTCAGGGGATAATTTGCAAGAGTTTGGCACCATTTTTGAGAGAATTGGAGAATTTCGGATTTTTGCTGAAATTGTGACCCCGGGGCTTAGAAATTTTTTTTTACAAAGGTTTTGTCTTTGAGGGCTGATTACAATTCCCATGATAAAAAGCCTTCTGTTTCCACCGCCAAACCTTTCAGGGGATAATTTGCAAGAGTTTGGCACCATTTTTGAGAGAATTGGAGAATTTCAGATTTTTGCTGAAATTGTGACCCCGGGGCTTAGAAATTTTTTTTTACACAGGTTTTGTCTTCGAGGGCTGATTTCATTTCCTATGACAAAAAGGCTTTTGTTTCCACCGCCAAATCTTTCAGGGGAGAATTTGCAACAGTTTGGCACCATTTTTGAGAGAATTGGAGAATTTCGGATTTTTGCTGAAATTGTGACCCCGGGGCTTAGAAATTTTTTTTTCACAGGTAAAGTTCTCGAGGGCTGATTTCATTTCCTATGACAAAAAGCCTTCTGTTTCCACCGCCAAACCTTTCAGGGGATAATTTGCAAGAGTTTGGCACCATTTTTGAGAGAATTGGAGAATTTAATATTTTTGCTGAAATTGTGACCCCGGGGCTTAGAAATTTTTTTTTTCACAGGTTTTGTCTTCAAGGGCTGATTTCATTTCCTATGACAAAAAGCCTTCTCTTTCCACCGCCAAACCTTTCAGGGGAGAATTTGCAAGAGTTTGGCACCATTTTTGAGTGAATTGGAGAATTTCAGATTTTTGCTGAAATTGTGACCCCGGGGCTTTGAAATTTTTTTTTACACAGGTTTTGTCTTCGAGGGCTGATTTCATTTCCTATGACAAAAAGCCTTCTGTTTCCACCGCCAAACCTTTCAGGGGATAATTTGCAAGAGTTTGGCACCATTTTTGAGAGAATTGGAGAATTTCGGATTTTTGCTGAAATTGTGACCCCGGGGCTTAGAAATTTTTTTTTACACAGGTTTTGTCTTTGAGGGCTGATTACAATTCCCATGATAAAAAGCCTTCTGTTTCCACCGCCAAACCTTTCAGGGGATAATTTGCAAGAGTTTGGCACCATTTTTGAGAGAATTGGATAATTTCGGATTTTTGCTGAAATTGTGACCCCGGGGTTTAGAAAATTTTTTTTACACAGGTTTTGTCTTTGAGGGCTGATTACAATTCCCATGATCTAAAGCCTTCTGTTTCCACCGCCAAACCTTTCAGGGGATAATTTGCAAGAGTTTGGCACCATTTTTGAGTGAACGGGAGAATTTCAGATTTTTGTTGAAATTGTGACCCCGGGGCTTAGAATTTTTTTTTTCACAGGTAAAGTTCTCGAGGGCTGATTTCATTTCCTATGACAAAAAGCCTTCTGTTTCCACCGCCAAACCTTTCAGGGGATAATTTGCAAGAGTTTGGCACCATTTTTGAGAGAATTGGAGAATTTCGGATTTTTGCTGAAATTGTGACTCCGGGGCTTAGAAATTTTTTTTTACACAGGTAAAGTTCTCGGGGGCTGATTTCATTTCCTATGACAAAAAACCTTCTGTTTCCACCGCCAAACCTTTCAGGGGAGAATTTGCAAGAGTTTGGCACCATTTTTTAGTGAACGGGAGAATTTCAGATTTTTGCTGAAATTTTGACCCCGGGGCTTAGAAATTTTTTTTTTCACAGGTTTTGTCTTCGAGGGCTGATTTGATTTCCTAAGACAAAAATGTTTTTGTTTCCACTGCCAAATCTTTCAGGGGAGAATTTGCAAGAGTTTGGCACCATTTTTGAGAGAATTGGAGAATTTCGGATTTTTGCTGAAATTGTGACCCCGGGGCTTAGAAATTTTTTTTTACAAAGGTTTTGTCTTTGAGGGCTGATTACAATTCCCATGATAAAAAGCCTTCTGTTTCCACCGCCAAACCTTTCAGGGGATAATTTGCAAGAGTTTGGCACCATTTTTGAGAGAATTGGAGAATTTCGGATTTTTGCTGAAATTGTGACCCCGGGGCTTAGAAATTTTTTTTTACAAAGGTTTTGTCTTTGAGGGCTGATTACAATTCCCATGATAAAAAGCCTTCTGTTTCCACCGCCAAACCTTTCAGGGGATAATTTGCAAGATTTTGGCACGATTTTTGAGAGAATTGGAGAATTTCGCTTTTTTGCTGAAATTGTGACCCCGGGGCTTAGAAATTTTTTTTTACACAGGTTTTGTCTTCGAGGGCTGATTTCATTTCCTATGACAAAAAGGCTTTTGTTTCCACCGCCAAATCTTTCAGGGGAGAATTTGCAACAGTTTGGCACCATTTTTGAGAGAATTGGAGAATTTCGGATTTTTGCTGAAATTGTGACCCCGGGGCTTAGAAATTTTTTTTTTCACAGGTAAAGTTCTCGAGGGCTGAATGCATTTCCTATGACAAAAAGCCTTCTGTTTCCACCGCCAAACCTTTCAGGGGATAATTTGCAAGAGTTTGGCACCATTTTTGAGAGAATTGGAGAATTTCGGATTTTTGCTGAAATTGTGACCCCGGGGCTTAGAAATTTTTTTTTACACAGGTTTTGTCTTTGTGGGCTGATTACAATTCCCATGATAAAAAGCCTTCTGTTTCCACCGCCAAACCTTTCAGGGGATAATTTGCAAGAGTTTGGCACCATTTTTGAGTGAACGGGAGAATTTCAGATTTTTGTTGAAATTGTGACCCCGGGGCTTAGAAATTTTTTTTTTCACAGGTAAAGTTCTCGAGGGCTGATTTCATTTCCTATGACAAAAAGCCTTCTGTTTCCACCGCCAGACCTTTCAGGGGATAATTTGCAAGAGTTTGGCACCATTTTTTAGTGAACGGGAGAATTTCAGATTTTTGCTGAAATTTTGACCCCGGGGCTTAGAAAATTTTTTTTCACAGGTTTTGTCTTCAAGGGCTGATTTCATTTCCTATGACAAAAAGCCTTCTGTTTCCACCCCAAAACCTTTCAGGGGAGAATTTGCAAGAGTTTGGCACCATTTTTGAGTGAACTGGAGAATTTTGGATTTTTGCTGAAATTGTGACCCCGGGGCTTAGAAATTTTTTTTTACACAGGTTTTGTCTTTGAGGGCTGATTACAATTCCCATGATAAAAAGCCTTCTGTTTCTACCACCAAACCTTTCAGGGGATAATTTGCAAGAGTTTGGCACCATTTTTGAGAGAATTGGAGAATTTCGGATTTTTGCTGAAATTGTGACCCCGGGGCTTAGAAATGTTTTTTTACACAGGTAAAGTTCTCGAGGGCTGATTTCATTTCCTATGACAAAAAGCCTTCTTTTTCCACCGCCAAACCTTTCAGGGGAGAATTTGCAAGAGTTTGGCACCATTTTTGAGTGAACGGGAGAATTTCAGATTTTTGTTGAAATTGTGACCCCGGGGCTTAGAATTTTTTTTTTTCACAGGTAAAGTTCTCGGGGGCTGATTTCATTTCCTATGACAAAAAACCTTCTCTTTCCACCGCCAAACCTTTCAGGGGAGAATTTGCAAGAGTTTGGCACCATTTTTTAGTGAACGGGAGAATTTCAGATTTTTGCTGAAATTTTGACCCCGGGGCTTAGAAATTTTTTTTTTCACAGGTTTTGTCTTCGAGGGCTGATTTGATTTCCTAAGACAAAAATGTTTTTGTTTCCACCGCCAAATCTTTCAGGGGATAATTTGCAAGAGTTTGGCACCATTTTTGAGAGAATTGGAGAATTTCGGATTTTTGCTGAAATTGTGACCCCGGGGCTTAGAAATTTTTTTTTACAAAGGTTTTGTCTTTGAGGGCTGATTACAATTCCCATGATAAAAAGCCTTCTGTTTCCACCGCCAAACCTTTCAGGGGATAATTTGCAAGAGTTTGGCACCATTTTTGAGAGAATTGGAGAATTTCGGATTTTTGCTGAAATTGTGACCCCGGGGCTTAGAAAAAATTTTTTACACAGATTTTGTCTTTGAGGGCTGATTACAATTCCCATGATAAAAAGCCTTCTGTTTCCACCGCCAAACCTTTCAGGGGATAATTTGCAAGAGTTTGGGACCATTTTTGAGAGAATTGGAGAATTTCATATTTTTGCTGAAATTGTGAGCCCGGGGCTTAGAAATTTTTTTTTACACAGGTTTTGTCTTCGAGGGCTGATTTCATTTCCTATGACAAAAAGGCTTTTGTTTCCACCGCCAAATCTTTCAGGGGATAATTTGCAAGAGTTTGGTACCATTTTTGAGAGAATTGGAGAATTTCGTTTTTTTGCTGAAATTGTGAGCCCGGGGCTTAGAAATTTTTTTTTACACAGGTTTTGTCTTCGAGGGCTGATTTCATTTCCTATGACAAAAAGGCTTTTGTTTCCACCGCCAAATCTTTCAGGGGAGAATTTGCAACAGTTTGGCACCATTTTTGAGAGAATTGGAGAATTTTGGATTTTTGCTGAAATTGTGACCCCGGGGCTTAGAAATTTTTTTTTTCACAGGTAAAGTTCTTGAGGGCTGATTTCATTTCCTATGACAAAAAGCCTTCTGTTTCCACCGCCAAACCTTTCAGGGGATAATTTGCAAGAGTTTGGCACCATTTTTGAGAGAATTGGAGAATTTCAGATTTTTGTTGAAATTGTGACCCCGGTGCTTAGAAATTTTTTTTTTCACAGGTTATGTTGTTGAGGGCTGATTTCATTTCCTATGACAAAAAGCCTTCTGTTTCCACCGCCAAACCTTTCAGGGGATAATTTGCAAGAGTTTGGCACCATTTTTGAGAGAATTGGAGAATTTCGGATTTTTGCTGAAATTGTGACCCCGGGGCTTAGAAATTTTTTTTTACACAGGTTTTGTCTTTGAGGGCTGATTACAATTCCCATGATAAAAAGCCTTCTGTTTCCACCGCCAAACCTTTCAGGGGATAATTTGCAAGAGTTTGGCACCATTTTTGAGAGAATTAGAGAATTTCGGATTTTTGCTGAAATTGTGACCCCGGGGCTTAGAAATGTTTTTTTACACAGGTAAAGTTCTCGAGGGCTGATTTCATTTCCTATGACAAAAAGCCTTCTTTTTCCACCGCCAAACCTTTCAGGGGAGAATTTGCAAGAGTTTGGCACCATTTTTGAGTGAACGGGAGAATTTCAGATTTTTGTTGAAATTGTGACCCCGGGGTTTAGAAATTTTTTTTTTCACAGGTAAAGTTCTCGAGGGCTGATTTCATTTCCTATGAGAAAAAGCCTTCTGTTTCCACCGCCAAACCTTTCAGGGGATAATCTGCAAGAGTTTGGCACGATTTTTGAGAGAATTGGAGAATTTCGGATATTTGCTGAAATTGTGACCCCGGGGCTTAGAATTTTTTTTTTACACAGGTTTTGTCTTTGAGGGCTGATTACAATTCCCATGATAAAAAGCCTTCTGTTTCCACCGCCAAACCTTTCAGGGGATAATTTGCAAGAGTTTGGCACCATTTTTGAGAGAATTGGAGAATTTCGGATTTTTGCTGAAATTGTGACCCCGGGGCTTAGAAATTTTTTTTTCACAGGTAAAGTTCTCGAGGGCTGATTTCATTTCCTATGACAAAAAGCCTTCTGTTTCCACCGCCAGACCTTTCAGGGGATAATTTGCAAGAGTTTGGCACCATTTTTGAGTGAACGGGAGAATTTCAGATTTTTGTTGAAATTGTGACCCCGGGGCTTTGAAAAATTTTTTTTCACAGGTAAAGTTCTCGAGGGCTGATTTCATTTCCTATGACAAAAAGCCTTCTGTTTCCACCGCCAGACCTTTCAGGGGATAATTTGCAAGAGTTTGGCACCATTTTTGAGAGAATTGGAGAATTTTGGATTTTTGCTGAAATTGTGACCCCGGGGCTTAGAAAATTTTTTTTCACAGGTTTTGTCTTCAAGGGCTGATTTCATTTCCTATGACAAAAAGCCTTCTGTTTCCACCCCAAAACCTTTCAGGGGAGAATTTGCAAGAGTTTGGCACCATTTTTGAGTGAACTGGAGAATTTTGGATTTTTGCTGAAATTGTGACCCCGGGGCTTAGAAATTTTTTTTACACAGGTTTTGTCTTTGAGGGCTGATTACAATTCCCATGATAAAAAGCCTTCTGTTTCTACCGCCAAACCTTTCAGGGGATAATTTGCAAGAGTTTGGCACCATTTTTGAGACAATTGGAGAATTTCGGATTTTTGCTGAAATTGTGACCCCGGGGCTTAGAAATGTTTTTTTACACAGGTAAAGTTCTCGAGGGCTGATTTCATTTCCTATGACAAAAAGCCTTCTTTTTCCACCGCCAAACCTTTCAGGGGAGAATTTGCAAGAGTTTGGCACCATTTTTGAGTGAACGGGAGAATTTCAGATTTTTGTTGAAATTGTGACCCCGGGGCTTAGAAATTTTTTTTTTCACAGGTAAAGTTCTCGAGGGCTGATTTCATTTCCTATGACAAAAAGCCTTCTGTTTCCACCGCCAAACCTTTCAGGGGAGAATTTGCAAGAGTTTGGCACCATTTTTGAGAGAATTGGAGAATTTCGGATTTTTGCTGAAATTGTGACCCCGGGGCTTAGAAAATTTTTTTTTCACAGGTTTTGTCTTCAAGGGCTGATTTCATTTCCTATGACAAAAAGCCTTCTTTTTCCACCGCCAAACCTTTCAGGGGAGAATTTGCAAGAGTTTGGCACCATTTTTGAGTGAACGGGAGAATTTCAGATTTTTGTTGAAATTGTGACCCCGGGGCTTAGAATTTTTTTTTTACACAGGTAAAGTTCTCGAGGGCTGATTTCATTTCCTATGACAAAAAGCCTTCTGTTTCCACCACCAGACCTTTCAGGGGATAATTTGCAAGAGTTTGGCACCATTTTTGAGAGAATTGGAGAATTTTGGATTTTTGCTGAAATTGTGACCCCGGGGCTTAGAAAATTTTTTTTTCACAGGTTTTGTCTTCAAGGGCTGATTTCATTTCCTATGACAAAAAGCCTTCTGTTTCCACCGCCAAACCTTTCAGGGGAGAATTTGCAAGAGTTTGGCACCATTTTTGAGTGAACTGGAGAATTTCGGATTTTTGCTGAAATTGTGACCCCGGGGCTTAGAAATTTTTTTTTACACAGGTTTTGTCTTCGAGGGCTGATTTCATTTCCTATGACAAAAAGCCTTCTGTTTCCACCGCCAAACCTTTCAGGGGATAATTTGCAAGAGTTTGGCACCATTTTTGAGAGAATTGGAGAATTTCGGATTTTGCTGAAATTGTGACCCCGGGGCTTAGAAATTTTTTTTTACACAGGTAAAGTTCTCGAGGGCTGATTTCATTTCCTATGACAAAAAGCCTTCTTTTTCCACCGCCAAACCTTTCAGGGGAGAATTTGCAAGAGTTTGGCACCATTTTTGAGTGAACGGGAGAATTTCAGATTTTTGTTGAAATTGTGACCCCGGGGCTTAGAATTTTTTTTTTACACAGGTAAAGTTCTCGAGGGCTGATTTCATTTCCTATGACAAAAAGCCTTCTGTTTCCACCGCCAAACCTTTAGGGGATAATTTGCAAGAGTTTGGCACCATTTTTGAGAGAATTGGAGAATTTCGGATTTTGCTGAAATTGTGACCCCGGGGCTTAGAAATTTTTTTTTACACAGGTAAAGTTCTCGAGGGCTGATTTCATTTCCTATGACAAAAAGCCTTCTTTTTCCAACGCCAAACCTTTCAGGGGAGAATTTGCAAGAGTTTGGCACCATTTTTGAGTGAATTGGAGAATTTCAGATTTTTGCTGAAATTGTGACCCCGGGGCTTAGAAATTTTTTCTTACACAGGTTTTGTCTTCGAGGGCTGATTTCATTTCCTATGACAAAAAGCCTTCTGTTTCCACCGCCAAACCTTTCAGGGGATAATTTGCAAGAGTTTGGCACCATTTTTGAGAGAATTGGAGAATTTCGGATTTTGCTGAAATTGTGACCCCGGGGCTTAGAAAATTTTTTTTACACAGGTAAAGTTCTCGAGGGCTGATTTCATTTCCTATGACAAAAAGCCTTCTTTTTCCACCGCCAAACCTTTCAGGGGAGAATTTGCAAGAGTTTGGCACCATTTTTGAGTGAACGGGAGAATTTCAGATTTTTGTTGAAATTGTGACCCCGGGGCTTAGAATTTTTTTTTTACACAGGTAAAGTTCTCGAGGGCTGATTTCATTTCCTATGACAAAAAGCCTTCTGTTTCCACCTCCAAACTTTTAGGGGATAATTTGCAAGAGTTTGGCACCATTTTTGAGAGAATTGGAGAATTTCGGATTTTGCTGAAATTGTGACCCCGGGGCTTAGAAATTTTTTTTTACACAGGTAAAGTTCTCGAGGGCTGATTTCATTTCCTATGACAAAAAGCCTTCTTTTTCCAACGCCAAACCTTTCAGGGGAGAATTTGCAAGAGTTTGGCACCATTTTTGAGTGAATTGGAGAATTTCAGATTTTTGCTGAAATTGTGACCCCGGGGCTTAGAAATTTTTTCTTACACAGGTTTTGTCTTCGAGGGCTGATTTCATTTCCTATGACAAAAAGCCTTCTGTTTCCACCGCCAAACCTTTCAGGGGATAATTTGCAAGAGTTTGGCACCATTTTTGAGAGAATTGGAGAATTTCGGATTTTGCTGAAATTGTGACCCCGGGGCTTAGAAATTTTTTTTTACACAGGTAAAGTTCTCGAGGGCTGATTTCATTTCCTATGACAAAAAGCCTTCTTTTTCCACCGCCAAACCTTTCAGGGGAGAATTTGCAAGAGTTTGGCACCATTTTTGAGTGAACGGGAGAATTTCAGATTTTTGTTGAAATTGTGACCCCGGGGCTTAGAAATTTTTTTTTACACAGGTAAAGTTCTCGAGGGCTGATTTCATTTCCTATGACAAAAAGCCTTCTGTTTCCACCGCCAAACCTTTCAGGGGATAATTTGCAAGAGTTTGGCACCATTTTTGAGAGAATTGGAGAATTTTGGATTTTTGCTGAAATTGTGACCCCGGGGCTTAGAAATTTTTTTTTTCACAGATAAAGTTCTCGAGGGCTGATTTCATTTCCTATGACAAAAAGCCTTCTGTTTCCACCGCCAAACCTTTCAGGGGATAATTTGCAAGAGTTTGGCACCATTTTTGAGAGAATTGGAGAATTTCGGATTTTTGCTGAAATTGTGACCCCGGGGCTTAGAAATTTTTTTTTACACAGGTTTTGTCTTTGAGGGCTGATTACAATTCCCATGATAAAAAGCCTTCTGTTTCCACCGCCAAACCTTTCAGGGGACAATTTGCAAGAGTTTGGCACCATTTTTGAGAGAATTGGAGAATTTCGGATTTTTGCTGAAATTGTGACCCCGGGGTTTAGAAATTTTTTTTTTACACAGGTAAAGTTCTCGAGGGCTGATTTCATTTCCTATGACAAAAAGCCTTCTGTTTCCACCGCCAAACCTTTCAGGGGATAATTTGCAAGAGTTTGGCACCATTTTTGAGAGAATTGGAGAATTTCGGATTTTTGCTGAAATTGTGACCCCGGGGCTTAGAAATTTTTTTTTCACAGGTAAAGTTCTCGAGGGCTGATTTCATTTCCTATGACAAAAAGCCTTCTGTTTCCACCGCCAAACCTTTCAGGGGATAATTTGCAAGAGTTTGGCACCATTTTTGAGAGAATTGGAGAATTTCGGATTTTGCTGAAATTGTGACCCCGGGGCTTAGAAATTTTTTTTTACACAGGTAAAGTTCTCGAGGGCTGATTTCATTTCCTATGACAAAAAGCCTTCTTTTTCCACCGCCAAACCTTTCAGGGGAGAATTTGCAAGAGTTTGGCACCATTTTTGAGTGAACGGGAGAATTTCAGATTTTTGTTGAAATTGTGACCCCGGGGCTTAGAAATTTTTTTTTACACAGGTAAAGTTCTTGAGGGCTGATTTCATTTCCTATGACAAAAAGCCTTCTGTTTCCACCGCCAAACCTTTCAGGGGATAATTTGCAAGAGTTTGGCACCATTTTTGAGAGAATTGGAGAATTTTGGATTTTTGCTGAAATTGTGACCCCGGGGCTTAGAAATTTTTTTTTTCACAGGTAAAGTTCTCGAGGGCTGATTTCATTTCCTATGACAAAAAGCCTTCTGTTTCCACCGCCAAACCTTTCAGGGGATAATTTGCAAGAGTTTGGCACCATTTTTGAGAGAATTGGAGAATTTCGGATTTTTGCTGAAATTGTGACCCCGGGGCTTAGAAATTTTTTTTTACACAGGTAAAGTTCTCGAGGGCTGATTTCATTTCCTATGACAAAAAGCCTTCTGTTTCCACCGCCAAACCTTTCAGGGGATAATTTGCAAGAGTTTGGCACCATTTTTGAGAGAATTGGAGAATTTCGGATTTTTGCTGAAATTGTGACCCCGGGGCTTAGAATTTTTTTTTTTCGCAGGTAAAGTTCTCGAGGGCTGATTTCATCTCCTATGACAAAAAGCCTTCTGTTTCCACCGCCAAACCTTTGAGGGGATAATTTGCAAGAGTTTGGCACCATTTTTGAGAGAATTGGAGAATTTCGGATTTTTGCTGAAATTGTGACCCCGGGGCTTAGAAATTTTTTTTTACACAGGTTTTGTCTTTGAGGGCTGATTACAATTCCCATGATAAAAAGCCTTCTGTTTCCACCGCCAAACCTTTCAGGGGACAATTTGCAAGAGTTTGGCACCATTTTTGAGAGAATTGGAGAATTTCGGATTTTTGCTGAAATTGTGACCCCGGGGCTTAGAAATTTTTTTTTACACAGGTAAAGTTCTCGAGGGCTGATTTCATTTCCTATGACAAAAAGCCTTCTGTTTCCACCGCCAAACCTTTCAGGGGATAATTTGCAAGAGTTTGGCACCATTTTTGAGAGAATTGGAGAATTTCATATTTTTGCTGAAATTGTGACCCCGGGGCTTAGAAAATTTTTTTTTCACAGGTTTTGTCTTCAAGGGCTGATTTCATTTCCTATGACAAAAAGCCTTCTGTTTCCACCGCCAAACCTTTCAGGGGATAATTTGCAAGAGTTTGGCACCATTTTTGAGTGAATTGGAGAATTTCGGATTTTTGCTGAAATTGTGACCCCGGGGTTTAGAAATTTTTTTTTACACAGGTAAAGTTCTCGAAGGCTGATTTCATTTCCTATGACAAAAAGCCTTCTTTTTCCACCGCCAAACCTTTCAGGGGAGAATTTGCAAGAGTTTGGCACCATTTTTGAGTGAACGGGAGAATTTCGGATTTTTGTTGAAATTGTGACCCCGGGGCTTAGAAATTTTTTTTTTCACAGGTAAAGTTCTCGAGGGCTGATTTCATTTCCTATGACAAAAAGCCTTCTTTTTCCACCGCCAAACCTTTCAGGGGATAATTTGCAAGAGTTTGGCACCATTTTTGAGAGAATTGGAGAATTTCATATTTTTGCTGAAATTGTGACCCCGGGGCTTAGAAAATTTTTTTTCCACAGGTTTTGTTTTCAAGGGCTGATTTCATTTCCTATGACAAAAAGCCTTCTCTTTCCACCGCCAAACCTTTCAGGGGATAATTTGCAAGAGTTTGGCACCATTTTTGAGAGAATTGGAGTATTTCGGATTTTTGCTGAAATTGAGACCCCGGGGCTTAGAAATTTTTTTTTTCACAGGTTTTGTCTTCAAGGGCTGATTTCATTTCCTATGACTAAAAGACTTCTGTTTCCACCGCCAAACCTTTGAGGGGATAATTTGCAAGAGTTTGGCACCATTTTTGAGAGAATTGGAGAATTTCGGATTTTTGCTGAAATTGTGACCCCGGGGCTTAGAATTTTTTTTTTACACAGGTTTTGTCTTTGAGGGCTGATTACAATTCCCATGATAAAAAGCCTTCTGTTTCCACCGCCAAACCTTTCAGGGGACAATTTGCAAGAGTTTGGCACCATTTTTGAGAGAATTGGAGAAATTTGGATTTTTGCTGAAATTGTGACCCCGGGGCTTAGAAATTTTTTTTTACACAGGTAAAGTTCTCGAGGGCTGATTTCATTTCCTATGACAAAAAGCCTTCTGTTTCCACCGCCAAACCTTTCAGGGGATAATTTGCAAGAGTTTGGCACCATTTTTGAGAGAATTGGAGAATTTCGGATTTTTGCTGAAATTGTGACCCCGGGGCTTAGAAAATTTTTTTTTCACAGGTTTTGTCTTCAAGGGCTGATTTCATTTCCTATGACAAAAAGCCTTCTGTTTCCACCGCCAAACCTTTCAGGGGATAATTTGCAAGAGTTTGGCACCATTTTTGAGTGAATTGGAGAATTTCGGATTTTTGCTGAAATTGTGACCCCGGGGTTTAGAAATTTTTTTTTACACAGGTAAAGTTCTCGAAGGCTGATTTCATTTCCTATGACAAAAAGCCTTCTTTTTCCACCGCCAAACCTTTCAGGGGAGAATTTGCAAGAGTTTGGCACCATTTTTGAGTGAACGGGAGAATTTCGGATTTTTGTTGAAATTGTGACCCCGGGGCTTAGAAATTTTTTTTCCACAGGTTTTGTTTTCAAGGGCTGATTTCATTTCCTATGACAAAAAGCCTTCTCTTTCCACCGCCAAACCTTTCAGGGGATAATTTGCAAGAGTTTGGCACCATTTTTGAGAGAATTGGAGTATTTCGGATTTTTGCTGAAATTGAGACCCCGGGGCTTAGAAATTTTTTTTTTCACAGGTTTTGTCTTCAAGGGCTGATTTCATTTCCTATGACTAAAAGACTTCTGTTTCCACCGCCAAACCTTTGAGGGGATAATTTGCAAGAGTTTGGCACCATTTTTGAGAGAATTGGAGAATTTCGGATTTTTGCTGAAATTGTGACCCCGGGGCTTAGAAATTTTTTTTTACACAGGTTTTGTCTTTGAGGGCTGATTACAATTCCCATGATAAAAAGCCTTCTGTTTCCACCGCCAAACCTTTCAGGGGACAATTTGCAAGAGTTTGGCACCATTTTTGAGAGAATTGGAGAAATTTGGATTTTTGCTGAAATTGTGACCCCGGGGCTTAGAAATTTTTTTTTACACAGGTAAAGTTCTCGAGGGCTGATTTCATTTCCTATGACAAAAAGCCTTCTGTTTCCACCGCCAAACCTTTCAGGGAATAATTTGCAAGAGTTTGGCACCATTTTTGAGAGAATTGGAGAATTTCGGATTTTTGCTGAAATTGTGACCCCGGGGCTTAGAAAATTTTTTTTTCACAGGTTTTGTCTTCAAGGGCTGATTTCATTTCCTATGACAAAAAGCCTTCTGTTTCCACCGCCAAACCTTTCAGGGGATAATTTGCAAGAGTTTGGCACCATTTTTGAGTGAATTGGAGAATTTCGGATTTTTGCTGAAATTGTGACCCCGGGGTTTAGAAATTTTTTTTTACACAGGTAAAGTTCTCGAAGGCTGATTTCATTTCCTATGACAAAAAGCCTTCTTTTTCCACCGCCAAACCTTTCAGGGGAGAATTTGCAAGAGTTTGGCACCATTTTTGAGAGAATTGGAGTATTTCGGATTTTTGCTGAAATTGAGACCCCGGGGCTTAGAAAATTTTTTTTTCACAGGTTTTGTCTTCAAGGGCTGATTTCATTTCCTATGACTAAAAGCCTTCTGTTTCCACCGCCAAACCTTTGAGGGGATAATTTGCAAGAGTTTGGCACCATTTTTGAGAGAATTGGAGAATTTCGGATTTTTGCTGAAATTGTGACCCCGGGGCTTAGAAATTTTTTTTTACACAGGTTTTGTCTTTGAGGGCTGATTACAATTCCCATGATAAAAAGCCTTCTGTTTCCACCGCCAAACCTTTCAGGGGACAATTTGCAAGAGTTTGGCACCATTTTTGAGAGAATTGGAGAAATTTGGATTTTTGCTGAAATTGTGACCCCGGGGCTTAGAAATTTTTTTTTACACAGGTAAAGTTCTCGAGGGCTGATTTCATTTCCTATGACAAAAAGCCTTCTGTTTCCACCGCCAAACCTTTCAGGGGATAATTTGCAAGAGTTTGGCACCATTTTTGAGAGAATTGGAGAATTTCGGATTTTTGCTGAAATTGTGACCCCGGGGCTTAGAAATTTTTTTTTCACAGGTAAAGTTCTCGAGGGCTGATTTCATTTCCTATGACAAAAAGCCTTCTGTTTCCACCGCCAAACCTTTCAGGGGATAATTTGCAAGAGTTTGGCACCATTTTTCAGAGAATTGGAGAATTTCATATTTTTGCTGAAATTGTGACCCCGGGGCTTAGAAATTTTTTTTTTCACAGGTTTTGTCTTCAAGGGCTGATTTCATTTCCTATGACAAAAAGCCTTCTGTTTCCACCGCCAAACCTTTCAGGGGAGAATTTGCAAGAGTTTGGCACCATTTTTGAGTGAATTGGAGAATTTCGGATTTTTGCTGAAATTGTGACCCCGGGGCTTAGAAAATTTTTT
Organism: Podarcis vaucheri; assembly: GCF_965113315.1. Taxonomy (NCBI): domain Eukaryota; kingdom Metazoa; phylum Chordata; class Lepidosauria; order Squamata; family Lacertidae; genus Podarcis; species Podarcis vaucheri. Next base: position 5,248 of record NW_028118765.1, on the reverse strand, counting down.
TTACACAGGTTTTGTCTTCGAGGGCTGATTTCATTTCCTATGACAAAAAGGCTTTTGTTTCCACCGCCAAATCTTTCAGGGGAGAATTTGCAACAGTTTGGCACCATTTTTGAGAGAATTGGAGAATTTCGGATTTTTGCTGAAATTGTGACCCCGGGGCTTAGAAAATTTTTTTTACACAGGTTTTGTCTTTGAGGGCTGATTACAATTCCCATGATGTAAAGACTTCTGTTTCCACCACCAAACCTTTCAGGGGATAATTTGCAAGAGTTTGGCACCATTTTTGAGAGAATTGGAGAATTTCGGATTTTTGCTGAAATTGTGAGCCCGGGGCTTAGAAAAAATTTTTTACACAGGTTTTGTCTTCGAGGGCTGATTTCATTTCCTATGACAAAAATGTTTTTGTTTCCACCGCCAAACCTTTCAGGGGATAATTTGCAACAGTTTGGCACCATTTTTGAGAGACTTGGAGAATTTTGGATTTTTCCTGAAATTGTGACCCCGGGGCTTAGAATTTTTTTTTTCACAGGTAAAGTTCTCGAGGGCTGATTTCATTTCCTATGACAAAAAGCCTTCTGTTTCCACCGCCAAACCTTTCAGGGGATAATTTGCAAGAGTTTGGCACCATTTTTGAGAGAATTGGAGAATTTCATATTTTTGCTGAAATTTTGACCCCGGGGCTTAGAAATTTTTTTTTCACAGGTAAAGTTCTTGAGGGCTGATTTCATTTCCTATGACAAAAAGCCTTCTGTTTCCACCGCCAAACCTTTCATGGGATAATTTGCAAGAGTTTGGCACCATTTTTGAGAGAATTGGAGAATTTCGGATTTTTGCTGAAATTGTGACCCCGGGGCTTAGAAATTTTTTTTTACACAGGTTTTGTCTTTGAGGGCTGATTACAATTCCCATGATAAAAAGCCTTCTGTTTCCACCGCCAAACCTTTCAGGGGATAATTTGCAAGAGTTTGGCACCATTTTTGAGAGAATTGGAGAATTTCGGATTTTTGCTGAAATTGTGAGCCCGGGGCTTAGAAAAATTTTTTTACACAGGTAAAGTTCTCGAGGGCTGATTTCATTTCCTATGACAAAAAGCCTTCTGTTTCCACCGCCAAACCTTTCAGGGGAGAATTTGCAAGAGTTTGGCACCATTTTTCAGAGAATTGGAGAATTTCATATTTTTGCTGAAATTGTGACCCCGGGGCTTAGAAATTTTTTTTTTCCACAGGTTTTGTCTTCGAGGGCTGATTTCATTTCCTATGACAAAAAGCCATCTGTTTCCACCGCCAAACCTTTCAGGGGATGATTTGCAACAGTTTGGCACCATTTTTGAGAGAATTGGAGAATTTCGGATTTTTGCTGAAATTGAGACCCCGGGGCTTAGAAATTTTTTTTTACACAGGTAAAGTTCTCGAGGGCTGATTTCATTTCCTATGACAAAAAGCCTTCTGTTTCCACCGCCAAACCTTTCAGGGGAGAATTTTCAAGAGTTTGGCACCATTTTTTAGTGAACGGGAGAATTTCAGATTTTTGCTGAAATTTTGACCCCGGGGCTTAGAAATTTTTTTTTTCACAGGTTTTGTCTTCGAGGGCTGATTTCATTTCCTATGACAAAAATGTTTTTGTTTCCACCGCCAAATCTTTCAGGGGAGAATTTGCAACAGTTTGGCACCATTTTTGAGAGAATTGGAGAATTTCGGATTTTTGCTGAAATTGTGACCCCGCGGCTTAGAAATTTTTTTTTACACAGGTTTTGTCTTCGAGGGCTGATTTCATTTCCTATGACAAAAAGCCTTCTGTTTCCACCGCCAAACCTTTCAGGGGATAATTTGCAACAGTTTGGCACCATTTTTGAGAGAATTGGAGAATTTTGGATTTTTCCTGAAATTGTGACCCCGGGGCTTAGAATTTTTTTTTTCACAGGTAAAGTTCTCGAGGGCTGATTTCATTTCCTATGACAAAAAGCCTTCTGTTTCCACCGCCAAACCTTTCAGGGCATAATTTGCAAGAGTTTGGCACCATTTTTGAGAGAATTGGAGAATTTCATATTTTTGCTGAAATTGTGACCCCGCGGCTTAGAAATTTTTTTTGTCACAGGTTTTGTCTACAAGGGCTGATTTCATTTCCTATGACAAAAAGCCTTCTCTTTCCACCGCCAAACCTTTCAGGGGAGAATTTGCAAGAGTTTGGCACCATTTTTGAGTGAATTGGAGAATTTCGGATTTTTGCTGAAATTGTGACCCCGGGGCTTAGAAATTTTTTTTTACACAGGTTTTGTCTTCGAGGGCTGATTTCATTTCCTATGACAAAAAGCCTTCTGTTTCCACCGCCAAACCTTTCAGGGGATAATTTGCAAGTGTTTGGCACCATTTTTGAGAGAATTGGAGAATTTCGGATTTTTGCTGAAATTGTGACCCCGGGGCTTAGAAATTTTTTTTTCACAGGTAAAGTTCTCGAGGGCTGATTTCATTTCCTATGACAAAAAGCCTTCTTTTTCCACCGCCAAACCTTTCAGGGGATAATTTGCAAGAGTTTGGCACCATTTTTGAGAGAATTGGAGAATTTCATATTTTTGCTGAAATTGTGACCCCGGGGCTTAGAAAATTTTTTTTTCACAGGTTTTGTTTTCAAGGGCTGATTTCATTTCCTATGACAAAAAGCCTTCTCTTTCCACCGCCAAACCTTTCAGGGGATAATTTGCAAGAGTTTGGCACCATTTTTGAGAGAATTGGAGTATTTCGGATTTTTGCTGAAATTGAGACCCCGGGGCTTAGAAAATTTTTTTTTCACAGGTTTTGTCTTCAAGGGCTGATTTCATTTCCTATGACAAAAAGACTTCTGTTTCCACCGCCAAACCTTTGAGGGGATAATTTGCAAGAGTTTGGCACCATTTTTGAGAGAATTGGAGAATTTCGGATTTTTGCTGAAATTGTGACCCCGGGGCTTAGAAATTTTTTTTTACACAGGTTTTGTCTTTGAGGGCTGATTACAATTCCCATGATAAAAAGCCTTCTGTTTCCACCGCCAAACCTTTCAGGGGACAATTTGCAAGAGTTTGGCACCATTTTTGAGAGAATTGGAGAAATTTGGATTTTTGCTGAAATTGTGACCCCGGGGCTTAGAAATTTTTTTTTACACAGGTAAAGTTCTCGAGGGCTGATTTCATTTCCTATGACAAAAAGCCTTCTGTTTCCACCGCCAAACCTTTCAGGGGATAATTTGCAAGAGTTTGGCACCATTTTTGAGAGAATTGGAGAATTTCGGATTTTTGCTGAAATTGTGACCCCGGGGCTTAGAAATTTTTTTTTACACAGGTTTTGTCTTCGAGGGCTGATTTCATTTCCTATGACAAAAAGCCTTCTGTTTCCACCGCCAAACCTTTCAGGGGATAATTTGCAAGAGTTTGGCACCATTTTTCAGAGAATTGGAGAATTTCATATTTTTGCTGAAATTGTGACCCCGGGGCTTAGAAAATTTTTTTTTCACAGGTTTTGTCTTCAAGGGCTGATTTCATTTCCTATGACAAAAAGCCTTCTGTTTCCACCGCCAAACCTTTCAGGGGAGAATTTGCAAGAGTTTGGCACCATTTTTGAGTGAATTGGAGAATTTCGGATTTTTGCTGAAATTGTGACCCCGGGGCTTAGAAAATTTTTTTTACACAGGTTTTGTCTTTGAGGGCTGATTACAATTCCCATGATGTAAAGACTTCTGTTTCCACCACCAAACCTTTCAGGGGATAATTTGCAAGAGTTTGGCACCATTTTTGAGAGAATTGGAGAATTTCGGATTTTTGCTGAAATTGTGAGCCCGGGGCTTAGAAAAAATTTTTTACACAGGTTTTGTCTTCGAGGGCTGATTTCATTTCCTATGACAAAAAGCCTTCTGTTTCCACCGCCAAACCTTTCAGGGGATAATTTGCAACAGTTTGGCACCATTTTTGAGAGAATTGGAGAATTTTGGATTTTTGCTGAAATTGTGAACCCAGGAACTTAGAAATTTTTTTTTTCACAGGTAAAGTTCTTGAGGGCTGATTTCATTTCCTATGACAAAAAGCCTTCTGTTTCCACCGCCAAACCTTTCAGGGGATAATTTGCAAGAGTTTGGCACCATTTTTGAGAGAATTGGAGAATTTCGGATTTTTGCTGAAATTGTGACCCCGGGGCTTAGAAATTTTTTTTTCACAGGTAAAGTTCTCGAGGGCTGATTTCATTTCCTATGACAAAAAGCCTTCTGTTTCCACCGCCAAACCTTTCAGGGGATAATTTGCAAGAGTTTGGCACCATTTTTCAGAGAATTGGAGAATTTCATATTTTTGCTGAAATTGTGACCCCGGGGCTTAGAAAATTTTTTTTTCACAGGTTTTGTCTTCAAGGGCTGATTTCATTTCCTATGACAAAAAGCCTTCTGTTTCCACCGCCAAACCTTTCAGGGGAGAATTTGCAAGAGTTTGGCACCATTTTTGAGTGAATTGGAGAATTTCGGATTTTTGCTGAAATTGTGACCCCGGGGCTTAGAAAATTTTTTTTACACAGGTTTTGTCTTTGAGGGCTGATTACAATTCCCATGATGTAAAGACTTCTGTTTCCACCACCAAACCTTTCAGGGGATAATTTGCAAGAGTTTGGCACCATTTTTGAGAGAATTGGAGAATTTCGGATTTTTGCTGAAATTGTGAGCCCGGGGCTTAGAAAAAATTTTTTACACAGGTTTTGTCTTCGAGGGCTGATTTCATTTCCTATGACAAAAAGCCTTCTGTTTCCACCGCCAAACCTTTCAGGGGATAATTTGCAACAGTTTGGCACCATTTTTGAGAGAATTGGAGAATTTTGGATTTTTGCTGAAATTGTGAACCCAGGAACTTAGAAATTTTTTTTTTCACAGGTAAAGTTCTTGAGGGCTGATTTCATTTCCTATGACAAAAAGCCTTCTGTTTCCACCGCCAAACCTTTCAGGGGATAATTTGCAAGAGTTTGGCACCATTTTTGAGAGAATTGGAGAATTTCGGATTTTTGCTGAAATTGTGACCCCGGGGCTTAGAAAATTTTTTTTACACAGGTAAAGTTCTCGAGGGCTGATTTCATTTCCTCTGACAAAAAGGCGTTTGTTTCCATCGCCAAATCTTTCAGGGGAGAATTTGCAACAGTTTGGCACCATTTTTGAGAGAATTGGAGAATTTCAGATTTTTGCTGAAATTGTGACCCCGGGGCTTAGAAATTTTTTTTTACACAGGTTTTGTCTTCGAGGGCTGATT
>NW_028118766.1:0-90274 GCF_965113315.1 Podarcis vaucheri | reverse complement strand
GATTTTTGCTGAAGTTGTGACCCCGGGGCTTAGAAATTTTTTTTTCACAGGTTAAGTTGTCAAGGGCTGATTTCATGTCCTATGATAAAAAGCCGTCTGTTTCCACCGCCAAACCTTTCCGGGAAGAATTTGCAACAGTTTAGCACCATTTTTGAGTGAATTGGAGAATTTCAGATTTTTGCTGAAATTGTGACCCCGGGGCTTAGAAATTTTTTTTTTCACAGGTTAAGTTGTCGAGGGCTGATTTCATGTCCTATGATAAAAAGCCTCCTGTTTCCACCGCCAAACCTTTCAGGGGAGTATTTGCAGCACGTTGGCACCATCTTTGAGTGAATTGGAGAATTTCAGATTTTTGCTGAAGTTGTGACCCCGGGGCTTAGAATTTTTTTTTTTCACAGGTTAAGTTGTCGAGGGCTGATTTCTTGGCCTATGATAAAAAGCCTTCTGTTTCCACCGCCAAACCTTTCCGGGAAGAATTTGCCACAGTTTAGCACCATTTTTGAGTGAATTGGAGAATTTCAGATTTTTGCTGAAATTGTGACCCCAGGGCTTAGAATTTTTTTTTTCCACAGGTTAAGTTGTCGAGGGCTGATTTCATGTCCTATGATAAAAAGCCTTCTGTTTCCACCGCCAAACCTTTCAGGGGAGTATTTGCAACACGTTGGCACCATCTTTGAGTGAATTGGAGCATTTCAGATTTTTGCTGAAGTTGTGACCTCGGGGCTTAGAATTTTTTTTTTCACAGGTTAAGTTGTCGAGGGCTGATTTCATGTCCTATGATAAAAAGCCTTCTGTTTCCACTGCCAAACCTTTCCGGGAAGATTTTGCAACAGTTTAGCACCATTTTTGAGTGAATTGGAGAATTTCAGATTTTTGCTGAAGTTGTGACCCCGGGGCTTAGAAATTTTTTTTTTCACAGGTTAAGTTGTCGAGGGCTGATTTCATGTCCTATGATAAAAAGCCTTCTGTTTCCACCGCCAAACCTTTCAGGGGAGTATTTGCAACACGTTGGCAACATCTTTGAGTGAATTGGAGAATTTCAGATTTTTGCTGAAGTTGTGACCCCGGGGCTTAGAAATTTTTTTTCCCACAGGTTAAGTTGTCGAGGGCTGATTTCATGTCCTATGATAAAAAGCCTTCTGTTTCCACTGCCAAACCTTTTAAGGGAGAATTTACAACAGTTTAGCACCATTTTTGAGTGAATTGGAGAATTTCAGATTTTTGCTGAAGTTGTGACCCCGGGGCTTAGAAATTTTTTTTTCCACAGGTTAAGTTGTCGAGGGTTGATTTCTTGGCCTATGATAAACAGCCTTCTGTTTCCACCGACAAACCTTTCAGGGGAGAATTTACAACAGTTTAGCACCATTTTTGAGTGAATTGGAGAATTTCAGATTTTTGCTGAAGTTGTGACCCCGGGGCTTAGAAATTTTTTTTTTCACAGGTTAAGTTGTCGAGGGCTGATTTCATGTCCTATGATAAAAAGCCGTCTGTTTCCACCGCCAAACCTTTCCGGGAAGAATTTGCAACAGTTTAGCACCATTTTTGAGTGAATTGGAGAATTTCAGATTTTTGCTGAAATTGTGACCCCGGGGCTTAGAATTTTTTTTTTTTCACAGGTTAAGTTGTCGAGGGCTGGTTTCATGTCCTATGATAAAAAGCCTCCTGTTTCCACCGCCAAACCTTTCAGGGGAGTATTTGCAACACGTTGGCACCATCTTTGAGTGAATTGGAGAATTTCAGATGTTTGCTGAAGTTGTGACCCCGGGGCTTAGAATTTTTTTTTTTCACAGGTTAAGTTGTCGAGGGCTGATTTCTTGGCCTATGATAAAAAGCCTTCTGTTTCCACCGCCAAACCTTTCCGGGAAGAATTTGCAACAGTTTAGCACCATTTTTGAGTGAATTGGAGAATTTCAGATTTTTGCTGAAATTGTGACCCCAGGGCTTAGAAATTTTTTTTTTTCACAGGTTAAGTTGTCGAGGGCTGATTTCATGTCCTATGATAAAAAGCCTTCTGTTTCCACCGCCAAACCTTTCAGGGGAGTATTTGCAACACGTTGGCACCATCTTTGAGTGAATTGGAGAATTTCAGATTTTTGCTGAAGTTGTGACCCCGGGGATTAGAATTTTTTTTTTTTCACAGGTTAAGTTGTCGAGGGCTGATTTCTTGGCCTATGATAAAAAGCCTTCTGTCTCCACTGCCAAACCTTTCAGGGGAGAATTTACAACAGTTTAGCACCATTTTTGAGTGAATTGGAGAATTTCAGATTTTTGCTGAAGTTGTGACCCCGGGGCTTAGAAATTTTTTTTTTCACAGGTTAAGTTGTCGAGGGTTGATTTCTTGGCCTATGATAAACAGCCTTCTGTTTCCACCGCCAAACCTTTCCGGGAAGAATTTGCAACAGTTTAGCACCATTTTTGAGTGAATTGGAGAATTTCAGATTTTTGCTGAAATTGTGACCCCGGGGCTTAGAAATTTTTTTTTTTCACAGGTTAAGTTGTCGAGGGCTGATTTCATGTCCTATGATAAAAAGCCTCCTGTTTCCACCGCCAAACCTTTCAGGGGAGTATTTGCAACACGTTGGCACCATCTTTGAGTGAATTGGAGAATTTCAGATTTTTGCTGAAGTTGTGACCCCGGGGCTTAGAATTTTTTTTTCCCACAGGTTAAGTTGTCGAGGGCGTATTTCATGTCCTATGATAAAAAGCCTTCTGTTTCCACCGCCAAACCTTTCAGGGGAGTATTTGCAACACATTGGCACCATCTTTGAGTGAATTGGAGCATTTCAGATTTTTGCTGAAGTTGTGACCTCGGGGCTTAGAATTTTTTTTTTCACAGGTTAAGTTGTCGAGGGCTGATTTCATGTCCTATGATAAAAAGCCTTCTGTTTCCACTGCCAAACCTTTCAAGGGAGAATTTACAACAGTTTAGCACCATTTTTGAGTGAATTGGAGAATTTGAGATTTTTGCTGAAGTTGTGACCCCGGGGCTTAGAAATTTTTTTTTCCACAGGTTAAGTTGTCGAGGGTTGATTTCTTGGCCTATGATAAACAGCCTTCTGTTTCCACCGACAAACCTTTCAGGGGAGAATTTACAACAGTTTAGCACCATTTTTGAGTGAATTGGAGAATTTCAGATTTTTGCTGAAGTTGTGACCCCGGGGCTTAGAAATTTTTTTTTTCACAGGTTAAGTTGTCAAGGGCTGATTTCATGTCCTATGATAAAAAGCCGTCTGTTTCCACCGCCAAACCTTTCCGGGAAGAATTTGCAACAGTTTAGCACCATCTTTGAGTGAATTGGAGAATTTCAGATTTTTGCTGAAGTTGTGACCCCGGGGCTTAGAATTTTTTTTTTTCACAGGTTAAGTTGTCGAGCGCTGATTTCTTGGCCTATGATAAAAAGCCTTCTGTTTCCACCGCCAAACCTTTCCGGGAAGAATTTGCAACAGTTTAGCACCATTTTTGAGTGAATTGGAGAATTTCAGATTTTTGCTGAAATTGTGACCCCAGGGCTTAGAAATTTTTTTTTTCACAGGTTAAGTTGTCGAGGGCTGATTTCATGTCCTATGATAAAAAGCCTTCTGTTTCCACCGCCAAACCTTTCAGGGGAGTATTTGCAACACGTTGGCACCATCTTTGAGTGAATTGGAGAATTTCAGATTTTTGCTGAAGTTGTGACCCCGGGGCTTAGAATTTTTTTTTTTCACAGGTTAAGTTGTCGAGGGCTGATTTCTTGGCCTATGATAAAAAGCCTTCTGTTTCCACTGCCAAACCTTTCAGGGGAGAATTTACAACAGTTTAGCACCATTTTTGAGTGAATTGGAGAATTTCAGATTTTTGCTGAAGTTGTGACCCCGGGGCTTAGAAATTTTTTTTTTCACAGGTTAAGTTGTCGAGGGTTGATTTCTTGGCCTATGATAAACAGCCTTCTGTTTCCACCGACAAACCTTTCAGGGGAGAATTTACAACAGTTTAGCACCATTTTTGAGTGAATTGGAGAATTTCAGATTTTTGCTGAAGTTGTGACCCCGGGGCTTAGAAATTTTTTTTTTCACAGGTTAAGTTGTCGAGGGCTGATTTCATGTCCTATGATAAAAAGCCGTCTGTTTCCACCGCCAAACCTTTCCGGGAAGAATTTGCAACAGTTTAGCACCATTTTTGAGTGAATTGGAGAATTTCAGATTTTTGCTGAAATTGTGACCCCGGGGCTTAGAAATTTTTTTTTTCACAGGTTAAGTTGTCGAGGGCTGATTTCATGTCCTATGATAAAAAGCCTCCTGTTTCCACCGCCAAACCTTTCAGAGGAGTATTTGCAACACGTTGGCACCATCTTTGAGTGAATTGGAGAATTTCAGATTTTTGCTGAAGTTGTGACCCCGGGGCTTAGAAATTTTTTTTCCCACAGGTTAAGTTGTCGAGGGCTGATTTCATGTCCTATGATAAAAAGCCTTCTGTTTCCACTGCCAAAACTTTCAGGGGAGAATTTACAACAGTTTAGCACCATTTTTGAGTGAATTGGAGAATTTCAGATTTTTGCTGAAGTTGTGACCCCGGGGCTTAGAAATTTTTTTTTTCACAGGTTAAGTTATCGAGGGCTGATTTCATGTCCTATGATAAAAAGCCTCCTGTTTCCACCGCCAAACCTTTCAGGGGAGTATTTGCAACACGTTGGCACCATCTTTGAGTGAATTGGAGAATTTCAGATTTTTGCTGAAGTTGTGACCCCTGGGCTTAGATTTTTTTTTTCACAGGTTAAGTTGTCGAGGGCTGATTTCTTGGCCTATGATAAAAAGCCTTCTGTTTCCACCGCCAAACCTTTCAGGGGAGTATTTGCAACACGTTGGCACCATCTTTGAGTGAATTGGAGAATTTCAGATTTTTGCTGAAGTTGTGACCTCGGGGCTTAGAATTTTTTTTTTCACAGGTTAAGTTGTCGAGGGCTGATTTCTTGGCCTATGATAAAAAGCCTTCTGTTTCCACCGACAAACCTTTCAGGGGAGAATTTGCAACAGTTTAGCACCATTTTTGAGTGAATTGGAGAATTTCAGATTTTTGCTGAAATTGTGACCCCGGGGCTTAGAAATTTTTTTTTTCACAGGTTAAGTTGTCGAGGGCTGATTTCATGTCCTATGATAAAAAGCCTTCTGTTTCCACCGCCAAACCTTTCAGGGGAGTATTTGCAACACGTTGGCACCATCTTTGAGTGAATTGGAGCATTTCAGATTTTTGCTGAAGTTGTGACCTCGGGGCTTAGAATTTTTTTTTTCACAGCTTAAGTTGTCGAGGGCTGATTTCATGTCCTATGATAAAAAGCCTTCTGTTTCCACTGCCAAACCTTTCCGGGAAGAATTTGCAACAGTTTAGCACCATTTTTGAGTGAATTGGAGAATTTCAGATTTTTGCTGAAGTTGTGACCCCGGGGCTTAGAAATTTTTTTTTTCACAGGTTAAGTTGTCGAGGGCTGATTTCATGTCCTATGATAAAAAGCCTTCTGTTTCCACCGCCAAACCTTTCAGGGGAGTATTTGCAACACGTTGGCAACATCTTTGAGTGAATTGGAGAATTTCAGATTTTTGCTGAAGTTGTGACCCCGGGGCTTAGAAATTTTTTTTTCCACAGGTTAAGTTGTCGAGGGCTGATTTCATGTCCTATGATAAAAAGCCTTCTGTTTCCACTGCCAAACCTTTTAAGGGAGAATTTACAACAGTTTAGCACCATTTTTGAGTGAATTGGAGAATTTCAGATTTTTGCTGAAGTTGTGACCCCGGGGCTTAGAAATTTTTTTTTCCACAGGTTAAGTTGTCGAGGGTTGATTTCTTGGCCTATGATAAACAGCCTTCTGTTTCCACCGACAAACCTTTCAGGGGAGAATTTACAACAGTTTAGCACCATTTTTGAGTGAATTGGAGAATTTCAGATTTTTGCTGAAATTGTGACCCCAGGGCTTAGAAATTTTTTTTTCCACAGGTTAAGTTGTCGAGGGCTGGTTTCATGTCCTATGATAAAAAGCCTCCTGTTTCCACCGCCAAACCTTTCAGGGGAGTATTTGCAACACGTTGGCACCATCTTTGAGTGAATTGGAGAATTTCAGATTTTTGCTGAAGTTGTGACCCCGGGGCTTAGAATTTTTTTTCTTCACAGGTTAAGTTGTCGAGGGCTGATTTCTTGGCCTATGATAAAAAGCCTCCTGTTTCCACCGCCAAACCTTTCAGGGGAGTATTTGCAACACGTTGGCACCATCTTTGAGTGAATTGGAGAATTTCAGATTTTTGCTGAAATTGTGACCCCAGGGCTTAGAAATTTTTTTTTTCACAGGTTAAGTTGTTGAGGGCTGATTTCTTGGCCTATGATAAAAAGCCTTCTGTCTCCACTGCCAAACCTTTCAGGGGAGAATTTACAACAGTTTAGCACCATTTTTGAGTGAATTGGAGAATTTCAGATTTTTGCTGAAGTTGTGACCCCGGGGCTTAGAAATTTTTTTTTTCACAGGTTAAGTTGTCGAGGGTTGATTTCTTGGCCTATGATAAACAGCCTTCTGTTTCCACCGACAAACCTTTCAGGGGAGAATTTGCAACAGTTTAGCACCATTTTTGAGTGAATTGGAGAATTTCAGATTTTTGCTGAAATTGTGACCCCGGGGCTTAGAAATTTTTTTCCCCACAGGTTAAGTTGTCGAGGGCTGATTTCATGTCCTATGATAAAAAGCCTTCTGTTTCCACTGCCAAACCTTTCAGGGGAGAATTTACAACAGTTTAGCACCATTTTTGAGTGAATTGGAGAATTTCAGATTTTTGCTGAAGTTGTGACCCCGGGGCTTAGAAATTTTTTTTTTCACAGGTTAAGTTGTCGAGGGTTGATTTCTTGGCCTATGATAAACAGCCTTCTGTTTCCACCGCCAAACCTTTCCGGGAAGAATTTGCAACAGTTTAGCACCATTTTTGAGTGAATTGGAGAATTTCAGATTTTTGCTGAAATTGTGACCCCGGGGCTTAGAATTTTTTTTTTTCACAGGTTAAGTTGTCGAGGGCTGATTTCATGTCCTATGATAAAAAGCCTCCTGTTTCCACCGCCAAACCTTTCAGGGGAGTATTTGCAACACGTTGGCACCATCTTTGAGTGAATTGGAGAATTTCAGATTTTTGCTGAAGTTGTGACCCCGGGGCTTAGAAATTTTTTTTTTCACAGGTTAAGTTGTCGAGGGCTGATTTCTTGGCCTATGATAAAAAGCCTTCTGTTTCCACCGCCAAACCTTTCCGGGAAGAATTTGCAACAGTTTAGCACCATTTTTGAGTGAATTGGAGAATTTCAGATTTTTGATGAAATTGTGACCCCGGGGTTTAGAAATTTTTTTTTTTCACAGGTTAAGTTGTCGAGGGCTGATTTCATGTCCTATGATAAAAAGCCTTCTGTTTCCACCGCCAAACCTTTCAGGGGAGTATTTGCAACACGTTGGCACCATCTTTGAGTGAATTGGAGAATTTCAGATTTTTGCTGAAGTTGTGACCTCGGGGCTTAGAATTTTTTTTTTCCACAGCTTAAGTTGTTGAGGGCTGATTTCTTGGCCTATGATAAAAAGCCTTCTGTTTCCACCGCCAAACCTTTCAGGGGATAATTTGCAACAGTTTAGCACCATTTTTGAGTGAATTGGAGAATTTCAGATTTTTGCTGAAATTGTGAACCCGGGGCTTAGATTTTTTTTTTCCACAGGTTAAGTTGTCGAGGGCTGATTTCATGTCCTATGATAAAAAGCCTTCTGTTTCCACTGCCAAACCTTTCAGGGGAGTATTTGCAACACGTTGGCACCATCTTTGAGTGAATTGGAGAATTTCACATTTTTGCTGAAGTTGTGACCTCGGGGCTTAGAATTTTTTTTTTCACAGGTTAAGTTGTCGAGGGCTGATTTCTTGGCCTATGATAAAAAGCCTTCTGTTTCCACCGCCAAACCTTTCAGGGGAGAATTTGCAACAGTTTAGCACCATTTTTGAGTGAATTGGAGAATTTCAGATTTTTGCTGAAATTGTGACCCCGGGGCTTAGAATTTTTTTCCCCACAGGTTAAGTTGGCGAGGGCTGATTTCATGTCCTATGATAAAAAGCCTTCTGTTTCCACTGCCAAACCTTTCAGGGGAGAATTTACAACAGTTTAGCACCATTTTTGAGTGAATTGGAGAATTTCAGATTTTTGATGAAATTGTGACCCCGGGGTTTAGAAATTTTTTTTTTTCACAGGTTAAGTTGTCGAGGGCTGATTTCATGTCCTATGATAAAAAGCCTTCTGTTTCCACCGCCAAACCTTTCAGGGGAGTATTTGCAACACGTTGGCACCATCTTTGAGTGAATTGGAGAATTTCAGATTTTTGCTGAAGTTGTGACCTCGGGGCTTAGAATTTTTTTTTTCCACAGCTTAAGTTGTTGAGGGCTGATTTCTTGGCCTATGATAAAAAGCCTTCTGTTTCCACCGCCAAACCTTTCAGGGGATAATTTGCAACAGTTTAGCACCATTTTTGAGTGAATTGGAGAATTTCAGATTTTTGCTGAAATTGTGACCCCGGGGCTTAGATTTTTTTTTTCCACAGGTTAAGTTGTCGAGGGCTGATTTCATGTCCTATGATAAAAAGCCTTCTGTTTCCACTGCCAAACCTTTCAGGGGAGTATTTGCAACACGTTGGCACCATCTTTGAGTGAATTGGAGAATTTCACATTTTTGCTGAAGTTGTGACCTCGGGGCTTAGAATTTTTTTTTTCACAGGTTAAGTTGTCGAGGGCTGATTTCTTGGCCTATGATAAAAAGCCTTCTGTTTCCACCGCCAAACCTTTCAGGGGAGAATTTGCAACAGTTTAGCACCATTTTTGAGTGAATTGGAGAATTTCAGATTTTTGCTGAAATTGTGACCCCGGGGCTTAGATTTTTTTTTTCCACAGGTTAAGTTGTCGAGGGCTGATTTCATGTCCTATGATAAAAAGCCTTCTGTTTCCACTGCCAAACCTTTCAGGGGAGTATTTGCAACACGTTGGCACCATCTTTGAGTGAATTGGAGAATTTCACATTTTTGCTGAAGTTGTGACCTCGGGGCTTAGAATTTTTTTTTTCACAGGTTAAGTTGTCGAGGGCTGATTTCTTGGCCTATGATAAAAAGCCTTCTGTTTCCACCGCCAAACCTTTCAGGGGAGAATTTGCAACAGTTTAGCACCATTTTTGAGTGAATTGGAGAATTTCAGATTTTTGCTGAAATTGTGACCCCGGGGCTTAGAATTTTTTTTTCCACAGGTTAAGTTGGCGAGGGCTGATTTCATGTCCTATGATAAAAAGCCTTCTGTTTCCACTGCCAAACCTTTCAGGGGAGAATTTACAACAGTTTAGCACCATTTTTGAGTGAATTGGAGAATTTCAGATTTTTGATGAAATTGTGACCCCGGGGTTTAGAAATTTTTTTTTTTCACAGGTTAAGTTGTCGAGGGCTGATTTCATGTCCTATGATAAAAAGCCTTCTGTTTCCACCGCCAAACCTTTCAGGGGAGTATTTGCAACACGTTGGCACCATCTTTGAGTGAATTGGAGAATTTCAGATTTTTGCTGAAGTTGTGACCTCGGGGCTTAGAATTTTTTTTTTCCACAGCTTAAGTTGTTGAGGGCTGATTTCTTGGCCTATGATAAAAAGCCTTCTGTTTCCACCGCCAAACCTTTCAGGGGATAATTTGCAACAGTTTAGCACCATTTTTGAGTGAATTGGAGAATTTCAGATTTTTGCTGAAATTGTGACCCCGGGGCTTAGATTTTTTTTTTCCACAGGTTAAGTTGTCGAGGGCTGATTTCATGTCCTATGATAAAAAGCCTTCTGTTTCCACTGCCAAACCTTTCAGGGGAGTATTTGCAACACGTTGGCACCATCTTTGAGTGAATTGGAGAATTTCACATTTTTGCTGAAGTTGTGACCTCGGGGCTTAGAATTTTTTTTTTCACAGGTTAAGTTGTCGAGGGCTGATTTCTTGGCCTATGATAAAAAGCCTTCTGTTTCCACCGCCAAACCTTTCAGGGGAGAATTTGCAACAGTTTAGCACCATTTTTGAGTGAATTGGAGAATTTCAGATTTTTGCTGAAATTGTGACCCCGGGGCTTAGAATTTTTTTTTCCACAGGTTAAGTTGGCGAGGGCTGATTTCATGTCCTATGATAAAAAGCCTTCTGTTTCCACTGCCAAACCTTTCAGGGGAGAATTTACAACAGTTTAGCAGCATTTTTGAGTGAGTTGGAGAATTTCAGATTTTTGCTGAAGTTGTGACCCCGGGGCTTAGAAATTTTTTTTTTCACAGGTTAAGTTGTCAAGGGCTGATTTCATGTCCTATGATAAAAAGCCGTCTGTTTCCACCGCCAAACCTTTCCGGGAAGAATTTGCAACAGTTTAGCACCATTTTTGAGTGAATTGGAGAATTTCAGATTTTTGCTGAAATTGTGACCCCGGGGCTTAGAAATTTTTTTTTTCACAGGTTAAGTTGTCGAGGGCTGATTTCATGTCCTATGATAAAAAGCCTCCTGTTTCCACCGCCAAACCTTTCAGGGGAGTATTTGCAGCACGTTGGCACCATCTTTGAGTGAATTGGAGAATTTCAGATTTTTGCTGAAGTTGTGACCCCGGGGCTTAGAATTTTTTTTTTTCACAGGTTAAGTTGTCGAGGGCTGATTTCTTGGCCTATGATAAAAAGCCTTCTGTTTCCACCGCCAAACCTTTCCGGGAAGAATTTGCCACAGTTTAGCACCATTTTTGAGTGAATTGGAGAATTTCAGATTTTTGCTGAAATTGTGACCCCAGGGCTTAGAATTTTTTTTTTCCACAGGTTAAGTTGTCGAGGGCTGATTTCATGTCCTATGATAAAAAGCCTTCTGTTTCCACCGCCAAACCTTTCAGGGGAGTATTTGCAACACGTTGGCACCATCTTTGAGTGAATTGGAGCATTTCAGATTTTTGCTGAAGTTGTGACCTCGGGGCTTAGAATTTTTTTTTTCACAGGTTAAGTTGTCGAGGGCTGATTTCATGTCCTATGATAAAAAGCCTTCTGTTTCCACTGCCAAACCTTTCCGGGAAGATTTTGCAACAGTTTAGCACCATTTTTGAGTGAATTGGAGAATTTCAGATTTTTGCTGAAGTTGTGACCCCGGGGCTTAGAAATTTTTTTTTTCACAGGTTAAGTTGTCGAGGGCTGATTTCATGTCCTATGATAAAAAGCCTTCTGTTTCCACCGCCAAACCTTTCAGGGGAGTATTTGCAACACGTTGGCAACATCTTTGAGTGAATTGGAGAATTTCAGATTTTTGCTGAAGTTGTGACCCCGGGGCTTAGAAATTTTTTTTCCCACAGGTTAAGTTGTCGAGGGCTGATTTCATGTCCTATGATAAAAAGCCTTCTGTTTCCACTGCCAAACCTTTTAAGGGAGAATTTACAACAGTTTAGCACCATTTTTGAGTGAATTGGAGAATTTCAGATTTTTGCTGAAGTTGTGACCCCGGGGCTTAGAAATTTTTTTTTCCACAGGTTAAGTTGTCGAGGGTTGATTTCTTGGCCTATGATAAACAGCCTTCTGTTTCCACCGACAAACCTTTCAGGGGAGAATTTACAACAGTTTAGCACCATTTTTGAGTGAATTGGAGAATTTCAGATTTTTGCTGAAGTTGTGACCCCGGGGCTTAGAAATTTTTTTTTTCACAGGTTAAGTTGTCGAGGGCTGATTTCATGTCCTATGATAAAAAGCCGTCTGTTTCCACCGCCAAACCTTTCCGGGAAGAATTTGCAACAGTTTAGCACCATTTTTGAGTGAATTGGAGAATTTCAGATTTTTGCTGAAATTGTGACCCCGGGGCTTAGAATTTTTTTTTTTTCACAGGTCAAGTTGTCGAGGGCTGGTTTCATGTCCTATGATAAAAAGCCTCCTGTTTCCACCGCCAAACCTTTCAGGGGAGTATTTGCAACACGTTGGCACCATCTTTGAGTGAATTGGAGAATTTCAGATGTTTGCTGAAGTTGTGACCCCGGGGCTTAGAATTTTTTTTTTTCACAGGTTAAGTTGTCGAGGGCTGATTTCTTGGCCTATGATAAAAAGCCTTCTGTTTCCACCGCCAAACCTTTCCGGGAAGAATTTGCAACAGTTTAGCACCATTTTTGAGTGAATTGGAGAATTTCAGATTTTTGCTGAAATTGTGACCCCAGGGCTTAGAAATTTTTTTTTTTCACAGGTTAAGTTGTCGAGGGCTGATTTCATGTCCTATGATAAAAAGCCTTCTGTTTCCACCGCCAAACCTTTCAGGGGAGTATTTGCAACACGTTGGCACCATCTTTGAGTGAATTGGAGAATTTCAGATTTTTGCTGAAGTTGTGACCCCGGGGATTAGAATTTTTTTTTTTTCACAGGTTAAGTTGTCGAGGGCTGATTTCTTGGCCTATGATAAAAAGCCTTCTGTCTCCACTGCCAAACCTTTCAGGGGAGAATTTACAACAGTTTAGCACCATTTTTGAGTGAATTGGAGAATTTCAGATTTTTGCTGAAGTTGTGACCCCGGGGCTTAGAAATTTTTTTTTTCACAGGTTAAGTTGTCGAGGGTTGATTTCTTGGCCTATGATAAACAGCCTTCTGTTTCCACCGCCAAACCTTTCCGGGAAGAATTTGCAACAGTTTAGCACCATTTTTGAGTGAATTGGAGAATTTCAGATTTTTGCTGAAATTGTGACCCCGGGGCTTAGAAATTTTTTTTTTCACAGGTTAAGTTGTCGAGGGCTGATTTCATGTCCTATGATAAAAAGCCTCCTGTTTCCACCGCCAAACCTTTCAGGGGAGTATTTGCAACACGTTGGCACCATCTTTGAGTGAATTGGAGAATTTCAGATTTTTGCTGAAGTTGTGACCCCGGGGCTTAGAATTTTTTTTTCCCACAGGTTAAGTTGTCGAGGGCGTATTTCATGTCCTATGATAAAAAGCCTTCTGTTTCCACCGCCAAACCTTTCAGGGGAGTATTTGCAACACATTGGCACCATCTTTGAGTGAATTGGAGCATTTCAGATTTTTGCTGAAGTTGTGACCTCGGGGCTTAGAATTTTTTTTTTCACAGGTTAAGTTGTCGAGGGCTGATTTCATGTCCTATGATAAAAAGCCTTCTGTTTCCACTGCCAAACCTTTCAAGGGAGAATTTACAACAGTTTAGCACCATTTTTGAGTGAATTGGAGAATTTGAGATTTTTGCTGAAGTTGTGACCCCGGGGCTTAGAAATTTTTTTTTCCACAGGTTAAGTTGTCGAGGGTTGATTTCTTGGCCTATGATAAACAGCCTTCTGTTTCCACCGACAAACCTTTCAGGGGAGAATTTACAACAGTTTAGCACCATTTTTGAGTGAATTGGAGAATTTCAGATTTTTGCTGAAGTTGTGACCCCGGGGCTTAGAAATTTTTTTTTTCACAGGTTAAGTTGTCAAGGGCTGATTTCATGTCCTATGATAAAAAGCCGTCTGTTTCCACCGCCAAACCTTTCCGGGAAGAATTTGCAACAGTTTAGCACCATCTTTGAGTGAATTGGAGAATTTCAGATTTTTGCTGAAGTTGTGACCCCGGGGCTTAGAATTTTTTTTTTTCACAGGTTAAGTTGTCGAGCGCTGATTTCTTGGCCTATGATAAAAAGCCTTCTGTTTCCACCGCCAAACCTTTCCGGGAAGAATTTGCAACAGTTTAGCACCATTTTTGAGTGAATTGGAGAATTTCAGATTTTTGCTGAAATTGTGACCCCAGGGCTTAGAAATTTTTTTTTTCACAGGTTAAGTTGTCGAGGGCTGATTTCATGTCCTATGATAAAAAGCCTTCTGTTTCCACCGCCAAACCTTTCAGGGGAGTATTTGCAACACGTTGGCACCATCTTTGAGTGAATTGGAGAATTTCAGATTTTTGCTGAAGTTGTGACCCCGGGGCTTAGAATTTTTTTTTTTCACAGGTTAAGTTGTCGAGGGCTGATTTCTTGGCCTATGATAAAAAGCCTTCTGTTTCCACTGCCAAACCTTTCAGGGGAGAATTTACAACAGTTTAGCACCATTTTTGAGTGAATTGGAGAATTTCAGATTTTTGCTGAAGTTGTGACCCCGTGGCTTAGAAATTTTTTTTTTCACAGGTTAAGTTGTCGAGGGTTGATTTCTTGGCCTATGATAAACAGCCTTCTGTTTCCACCGACAAACCTTTCAGGGGAGAATTTACAACAGTTTAGCACCATTTTTGAGTGAATTGGAGAATTTCAGATTTTTGCTGAAGTTGTGACCCCGGGGCTTAGAAATTTTTTTTTTCACAGGTTAAGTTATCGAGGGCTGATTTCATGTCCTATGATAAAAAGCCTCCTGTTTCCACCGCCAAACCTTTCAGGGGAGTATTTGCAACACGTTGGCACCATCTTTGAGTGAATTGGAGAATTTCAGATTTTTGCTGAAGTTGTGACCCCTGGGCTTAGATTTTTTTTTTCACAGGTTAAGTTGTCGAGGGCTGATTTCTTGGCCTATGATAAAAAGCCTTCTGTTTCCACCGCCAAACCTTTCAGGGGAGTATTTGCAACACGTTGGCACCATCTTTGAGTGAATTGGAGAATTTCAGATTTTTGCTGAAGTTGTGACCTCGGGGCTTAGAATTTTTTTTTTCACAGGTTAAGTTGTCGAGGGCTGATTTCTTGGCCTATGATAAAAAGCCTTCTGTTTCCACCGACAAACCTTTCAGGGGAGAATTTGCAACAGTTTAGCACCATTTTTGAGTGAATTGGAGAATTTCAGATTTTTGCTGAAATTGTGACCCCGGGGCTTAGAAATTTTTTTTTTCACAGGTTAAGTTGTCGAGGGCTGATTTCATGTCCTATGATAAAAAGCCTTCTGTTTCCACCGCCAAACCTTTCAGGGGAGTATTTGCAACACGTTGGCACCATCTTTGAGTGAATTGGAGCATTTCAGATTTTTGCTGAAGTTGTGACCTCGGGGCTTAGAATTTTTTTTTTCACAGCTTAAGTTGTCGAGGGCTGATTTCATGTCCTATGATAAAAAGCCTTCTGTTTCCACTGCCAAACCTTTCCGGGAAGAATTTGCAACAGTTTAGCACCATTTTTGAGTGAATTGGAGAATTTCAGATTTTTGCTGAAGTTGTGACCCCGGGGCTTAGAAATTTTTTTTTTCACAGGTTAAGTTGTCGAGGGCTGATTTCATGTCCTATGATAAAAAGCCTTCTGTTTCCACCGCCAAACCTTTCAGGGGAGTATTTGCAACACGTTGGCAACATCTTTGAGTGAATTGGAGAATTTCAGATTTTTGCTGAAGTTGTGACCCCGGGGCTTAGAAATTTTTTTTTCCACAGGTTAAGTTGTCGAGGGCTGATTTCATGTCCTATGATAAAAAGCCTTCTGTTTCCACTGCCAAACCTTTTAAGGGAGAATTTACAACAGTTTAGCACCATTTTTGAGTGAATTGGAGAATTTCAGATTTTTGCTGAAGTTGTGACCCCGGGGCTTAGAAATTTTTTTTTCCACAGGTTAAGTTGTCGAGGGTTGATTTCTTGGCCTATGATAAACAGCCTTCTGTTTCCACCGACAAACCTTTCAGGGGAGAATTTACAACAGTTTAGCACCATTTTTGAGTGAATTGGAGAATTTCAGATTTTTGCTGAAGTTGTGACCCCGGGGCTTAGAAATTTTTTTTTTCACAGGTTAAGTTGTCAAGGGCTGATTTCATGTCCTATGATAAAAAGCCATCTGTTTCCACCGCCAAACCTTTCCGGGAAGAATTTGCAACAGTTTAGCACCATTTTTGAGTGAATTGGAGAATTTCAGATTTTTGCTGAAATTGTGACCCCGGGGCTTAGAATTTTTTTTTTTTCACAGGTTAAGTTGTCGAGGGCTGGTTTCATGTCCTATGATAAAAAGCCTCCTGTTTCCACCGCCAAACCTTTCAGGGGAGTATTTGCAACACGTTGGCACCATCTTTGAGTGAATTGGAGAATTTCAGATTTTTGCTGAAGTTGTGACCCCGGGGCTTAGAATTTTTTTTTTTCACAGGTTAAGTTGTCGAGGGCTGATTTCTTGGCCTATGATAAAAAGCCTTCTGTTTCCACCGCCAAACCTTTCCGGGAAGAATTTGCAACAGTTTAGCACCATTTTTGAGTGAATTGGAGAATTTCAGATTTTTGCTGAAATTGTGACCCCAGGGCTTAGAAATTTTTTTTTTCACAGGTTAAGTTGTCGAGGGCTGATTTCATGTCCTATGATAAAAAGCCTTCTGTTTCCACCGCCAAACCTTTCAGGGGAGTATTTGCAACACGTTGGCACCATCTTTGAGTGAATTGGAGAATTTCAGATTTTTGCTGAAGTTGTGACCCCGGGGCTTAGAATTTTTTTTTTTTCACAGGTTAAGTTGTCGAGGGCTGATTTCTTGGCCTATGATAAAAAGCCTTCTGTCTCCACTGCCAAACCTTTCAGGGGAGAATTTACAACAGTTTAGCACCATTTTTGCGTGAATTGGAGAATTTCAGATTTTTGCTGAATTTGTGACCCCGGGGCTTAGAATTTTTTTTTTTCACAGGTTAAGTTGTCGAGGGTTGATTTCTTGGCCTATGATAAACAGCCTTCTGTTTCCACCGACAAACCTTTCAGGGGAGAATTTACAACAGTTTAGCACCATTTTTGAGTGAATTGGAGAATTTCAGATTTTTGCTGAAGTTGTGACCCCGGGGCTTAGAAATTTTTTTTTTCACAGGTTAAGTTGTCGAGGGCTGATTTCATGTCCTATGATAAAAAGCCGTCTGTTTCCACCGCCAAACCTTTCCGGGAAGAATTTGCAACAGTTTAGCACCATTTTTGAGTGAATTGGAGAATTTCAGATTTTTGCTGAAATTGTGACCCCGGGGCTTAGAAATTTTTTTTTTCACAGGTTAAGTTGTCGAGGGCTGATTTCATGTCCTATGATAAAAAGCCTCCTGTTTCCACCGCCAAACCTTTCAGGGGAGTATTTGCAACACGTTGGCACCATCTTTGAGTGAATTGGAGAATTTCAGATTTTTGCTGAAGTTGTGACCCCGGGGCTTAGAAATTTTTTTTCCCACAGGTTAAGTTGTCGAGGGCGTATTTCATGTCCTATGATAAAAAGCCTTCTGTTTCCACCGCCAAACCTTTCAGGGGAGTATTTGCAACACGTTGGCACCATCTTTGAGTGAATTGGAGCATTTCAGATTTTTGCTGAAGTTGTGACCTCGGGGCTTAGGATTTTTTTTTTCACAGGTTAAGTTGTCGAGGGCTGATTTCATGTCCTATGATAAAAAGCCTTCTGTTTCCACTGCCAAACCTTTCCGGGAAGAATTTGCAACAGTTTAGCACCATTTTTGAGTGAATTGGAGAATTTCAGATTTTTGCTGAAGTTGTGACCCCGGGGCTTAGAAATTTTTTTTTTCACAGGTTAAGTTGTCGAGGGCTGATTTCATGTCCTATGATAAAAAGCCTTCTGTTTCCACCGCCAAACCTTTCAGGGGAGTATTTACAACAGTTTAGCACCATTTTTGAGTGAATTGGAGAATTTCAGATTTTTGCTGAAGTTGTGACCCCGGGGCTTAGAAATTTTTTTTTTCACAGGTTAAGTTGTCAAGGGCTGATTTCATGTCCTATGATAAAAAGCCGTCTGTTTCCACCGCCAAACCTTTCCGGGAAGAATTTGCAACAGTTTAGCACCATTTTTGAGTGAATTGGAGAATTTCAGATTTTTGCTGAAATTGTGACCCCGGGGCTTAGAATTTTTTTTTTTCACAGGTTAAGTTGTCGAGGGCTGGTTTCATGTCCTATGATAAAAAGCCTCCTGTTTCCACCGCCAAACCTTTCAGGGGAGTATTTGCAACACGTTGGCACCATCTTTGAGTGAATTGGAGAATTTCAGATTTTTGCTGAAGTTGTGACCCCGGGGCTTAGAATTTTTTTTTTTCACAGGTTAAGTTGTCGAGCGCTGATTTCTTGGCCTATGATAAAAAGCCTTCTGTTTCCACCGCCAAACCTTTCCGGGAAGAATTTGCAACAGTTTAGCACCATTTTTGAGTGAATTGGAGAATTTCAGATTTTTGCTGAAATTGTGACCCCAGGGCTTAGAAATTTTTTTTTTCACAGGTTAAGTTGTCGAGGGCTGATTTCATGTCCTATGATAAAAAGCCTTCTGTTTCCACCGCCAAACCTTTCAGGGGAGTATTTGCAACACGTTGGCACCATCTTTGAGTGAATTGGAGAATTTCAGATTTTTGCTGAAGTTGTGACCCCGGGGCTTAGAATTTTTTTTTTTTCACAGGTTAAGTTGTCGAGGGTTGATTTCTTGGCCTATGATAAAAAGCCTTCTGTTTCCACTGCCAAACCTTTCAGGGGAGAATTTACAACAGTTTAGCACCATTTTTGAGTGAATTGGAGAATTTCAGATTTTTGCTGAAGTTGTGACCCCGGGGCTTAGAAATTTTTTTTTTCACAGGTTAAGTTGTCGAGGGTTGATTTCTTGGCCTATGATAAACAGCCTTCTGTTTCCACCGACAAACCTTTCAGGGGAGAATTTACAACAGTTTAGCACCATTTTTGAGTGAATTGGAGAATTTCAGATTTTTGCTGAAGTTGTGACCCCGGGGCTTAGAAATTTTTTTTTTCACAGGTTAAGTTGTCGAGGGCTGATTTTATGTCCTATGATAAAAAGCCTCCTGTTTCCACCGCCAAACCTTTCAGGGGAGTATTTGCAACACGTTGGCACCATCTTTGAGTGAATTGGAGAATTTCAGATTTTTGCTGAAGTTGTGACCCCGGGGCTTAGATTTTTTTTTTCACAGGTTAAGTTGTCGAGGGCTGATTTCATGTCCTATGATAAAAAGCCTTCTGTTTCCACTGCCAAAACTTTCAGGGGAGAATTTACAACAGTTTAGCACCATTTTTGAGTGAATTGGAGAATTTCAGATTTTTGATGAAATTGTGACCCCGGGGCTTAGATTTTTTTTTTTTCACAGGTTAAGTTGTCGAGGGCTGATTTCATGTCCTATGATAAAAAGCCTTCTGTTTCCACCGCCAAACCGTTCAGGGGAGTATTTGCAAAACTTTGGCACCATTTTTGAGTGAATCGGAGAATTTCAGATTTTTGCTGAAGTTGTGACCCCGGGGCTTAGAAATTTTTTTTTTCACAGGTTAAGTTGTCGAGGGCTGATTTCTTGGCCTATGATAAAAAGCCTTCTGTTTCCACCGCCAAACCTTTCAGGGGAGAATTTGCAACAGTTTAGCACCATTTTTGAGTGAATTGGAGAATTTCAGATTTTTGCTGAAATTGTGACCCCAGGGCTTAGAATTTTTTCCCCCACAGTTTAAGTTGTCGAGGGCTGATTTCATGTCCTATGATAAAAAGCCTTCTGTTTCCACTGCCAAACCTTTCAGGGGAGAATTTACAACAGTTTAGCAGCATTTTTGAGTGAGTTGGAGAATTTCAGATTTTTGCTGAAGTTGTGACCCCGGGGCTTAGAATTTTTTTTCCCCATAGGTTAAGTTGTCAAGGGCTGATTTCATGTCCTATGATAAAAAGCCGTCTGTTTCCACCGCCAAACCTTTCCGGGAAGAATTTGCAACAGTTTAGCACCATTTTTGAGTGAATTGGAGAATTTCAGATTTTTGCTGAAATTGTGACCCCGGGGCTTAGAATTTTTTTTTTCCACAGGTTAAGTTGTCGAGGGCTGATTTCATGTCCTATGATAAAAAGCCTCCTGTTTCCACCGCCAAACCTTTCAGGGGAGTATTTCCAACACGTTGGCACCATCTTTGAGTGAATTGGAGAATTTCAGATTTTTGCTGAAGTTGTGACCCCTGGGCATAGAATTTTTTTTTTTCACAGGTTAAGTTGTCGAGGGCTGATTTCATGTCCTATGATAAAAAGCCTTCTGTTTCCACCGCCAAACCTTTCAGGGGAGTATTTGCAACACGTTGGCACCATCTTTGAGTGAATTGGAGAATTTCAGATTTTTGCTGAAGTTGTGACCTCGGGGCTTAGAATTTTTTTTTCACAGGTTAAGTTGGCGAGGGCTGATTTCTTGGCCTATGATAAAAAGCCTTCTGTTTCCACCGCCAAACCTTTCAGGGGAGAATTTGCAACAGTTTAGCACCATTTTTGAGTGAATTGGAGAATTTCAGATTTTTGCTGAAATTGTGACCCCGGGGCTTAGAATTTTTTTTTTTCACAGGTTAAGTTGGCGAGGGCTGATTTCATGTCCTATGATAAAAAGCCTTCTGTTTCCACTGCCAAACCTCTCCGGGAAGAATTTGCAACAGTTTAGCACCATTTTTGAGTGAATTGGAGAATTTCAGATTTTTGCTGAAGTTGTGACCCCGGGGCTTAGAAATTTTTTTTTTCACAGGTTAAGTTGTCGAGGGCTGATTTCATGTCCTATGATAAAAAGTCTTCTGTTTCCACCGCCAAACCTTTCAGGAGAGTATTTGCAACACGTTGGCAACATCTTTGAGTGAATTGGAGAATTTCAGATTTTTGCTGAAGTTGTGACCCCGGGGCTTAGAATTTTTTTTTTCACAGGTTAAGTTGTCGAGCGCTGATTTCTTGGCCTATGATAAAAAGCCTTCTGTTTCCACCGCCAAACCTTTCCGGGAAGAATTTGCAACAGTTTAGCACCATTTTTGAGTGAATTGGAGAATTTCAGATTTTTGCTGAAATTGTGACCCCAGGGCTTAGTAATTTTTTTTTTCACAGGTTAAGTTGTCGAGGGCTGATTTCATGTCCTATGATAAAAAGCCTTCTGTTTCCACCGCCAAACCTTTCAGGGGAGTATTTGCAACACGTTGGCACCATCTTTGAGTGAATTGGAGAATTTCAGATTTTTGCTGAAGTTGTGACCCCGGGGCTTAGAATTTTTTTTTTTCACAGGTTAAGTTGTCGAGGGCTGATTTCTTGGCCTATGATAAAAAGCCTTCTGTTTCCACTGCCAAACCTTTCAGGGGAGAATTTACAACAGTTTAGCACCATTTTTGAGTGAATTGGAGAATTTCAGATTTTTGCTGAAGTTGTGACCCCGGGGCTTAGAAATTTTTTTTTTCACAGGTTAAGTTGTCGAGGGTTGATTTCTTGGCCTATGATAAACAGCCTTCTGTTTCCACCGACAAACCTTTCAGGGGAGAATTTAC
This sequence comes from Podarcis vaucheri, assembly GCF_965113315.1. Lineage (NCBI taxonomy): Eukaryota > Metazoa > Chordata > Lepidosauria > Squamata > Lacertidae > Podarcis > Podarcis vaucheri. The sequence continues at coordinate 69,104 of NW_028118766.1, read as the reverse complement.
AACAGTTTAGCACCATTTTTGAGTGAATTGGAGAATTTCAGATTTTTGCTGAAGTTGTGACCCCGGGGCTTAGAAATTTTTTTTTTCACAGGTTAAGTTGTCGAGGGCTGATTTCATGTCCTATGATAAAAAGCCGTCTGTTTCCACCGCCAAACCTTTCCGGGAAGAATTTGCAACAGTTTAGCACCATTTTTGAGTGAATTGGAGAATTTCAGATTTTTGCTGAAATTGTGACCCCGGGGCTTAGACATTTTTTTTTCACAGGTTAAGTTGTCGAGGGCTGATTTCATGTCCTATGATAAAAAGCCTCCTGTTTCCACCGCCAAACCTTTCAGGGGAGTATTTGCAACACGTTGGCACCATCTTTGAGTGAATTGGAGAATTTCAGATTTTTGCTGAAGTTGTGACCCCGGGGCTTAGATTTTTTTTTTCACAGGTTAAGTTGTCGAGGGCTGATTTCATGTCCTATGATAAAAAGCCTTCTGTTTCCACTGCCAAAACTTTCAGGGGAGAATTTACAACAGTTTAGCACCATTTTTGAGTGAATTGGAGAATTTCAGATTTTTGATGAAATTGTGACCCCGGGGCTTAGAAATTTTTTTTTTCACAGGTTAAGTTGTCGAGGGCTGATTTCATGTCCTATGATAAAAAGCCTTCTGTTTCCACCGCCAAACCGTTCAGGGGAGTATTTGCAAAACTTTGGCACCATTTTTGAGTGAATTGGAGAATTTCAGATTTTTCCTGAAGTTGTGACCCCGGGGCTTAGAAATTTTTTTTTTCACAGGTTAAGTTGTCGAGGGCTGATTTCTTGGCCTATGATAAAAAGCCTTCTGTTTCCACCGCCAAACCTTTCAGGGGAGAATTTGCAACAGTTTAGCACCATTTTTGAGTGAATTGGAGAATTTCAGATTTTTGCTGAAATTGTGACCCCGGGGCTTAGAATTTTTTTTTTTCACAGGTTAAGTTGGCGAGGGCTGATTTCATGTCCTATGATAAAAAGCCTTCTGTTTCCACTGCCAAACCTTTCAGGGGAGAATTTACAACAGTTTAGCAGCATTTTTGAGTGAGTTGGAGAATTTCAGATTTTTGCTGAAGTTGTGACCCCGGGGCTTAGAATTTTTTTTCCCCATAGGTTAAGTTGTCAAGGGCTGATTTCATGTCCTATGATAAAAAGCCGTCTGTTTCCACCGCCAAACCTTTCCGGGAAGAATTTGCAACAGTTTAGCACCATTTTTGAGTGAATTGGAGAATTTCAGATTTTTGCTGAAATTGTGACCCCGGGGCTTAGAATTTTTTTTTTCACAGGTTAAGTTGTCGAGGGCTGATTTCATGTCCTATGATAAAAAGCCTCCTGTTTCCACCGCCAAACCTTTCAGGGGAGTATTTCCAACACGTTGGCACCATCTTTGAGTGAATTGGAGAATTTCAGATTTTTGCTGAAGTTGTGACCCCTGGGCTTAGAATTTTTTTTTTCACAGGTTAAGTTGTCGAGGGCTGATTTCTTGGCCTATGATAAAAAGCCTTCTGTTTCCACCGCCAAACCTTTCCGGGAAGAATTTGCAACAGTTTAGCAACATTTTTGAGTGAATTGGAGAATTTCAGATTTTTGATGAAATTGTGACCCCGGGGCTTAGAATTTTTTTTTTTCACAGGTTAAGTTGTCGAGGGCTGATTTCATGTCCTATGATAAAAAGCCTTCTGTTTCCACCGCCAAACCTTTCAGGGGAGTATTTGCAACACGTTGGCACCATCTTTGAGTGAATTGGAGAATTTCAGATTTTTGCTGAAGTTGTGACCTCGGGGCTTAGAATTTTTTTTTCACAGGTTAAGTTGGCGAGGGCTGATTTCTTGGCCTATGATAAAAAGCCTTCTGTTTCCACCGCCAAACCTTTCAGGGGAGAATTTGCAACAGTTTAGCACCATTTTTGAGTGAATTGGAGAATTTCAGATTTTTGCTGAAATTGTGACCCCGGGGCTTAGAATTTTTTTTTTTCACAGGTTAAGTTGGCGAGGGCTGATTTCATGTCCTATGATAAAAAGCCTTCTGTTTCCACTGCCAAACCTTTCCGGGAAGAATTTGCAACAGTTTAGCACCATTTTTGAGTGAATTGGAGAATTTCAGATTTTTGCTGAAGTTGTGACCCCGGGGCTTAGAAATTTTTTTTTTCACAGGTTAAGTTGTCGAGGGCTGATTTCATGTCCTATGATAAAAAGCCTTCTCTTTCCACCGCCAAACCTTTCAGGGGAGTATTTGCAACACGTTGGCAACATCTTTGAGTGAATTGGAGAATTTCAGATTTTTGCTGAAGTTGTGACCCCGGGGCTTAGAAATTTTTTTTTCCACAGGTTAAGTTGTCGAGGGCTGATTTCATGTCCTATGATAAAAAGCCTTCTGTTTCCACTGCCAAACCTTTCAAGGGAGAATTTACAACAGTTTAGCACCATTTTTGAGTGAATTGGAGAATTTCAGATTTTTGCTGAAGTTGTGACCCCGGGGCTTAGAAATTTTTTTTTCCACAGGTTAAGTTGTCGAGGGTTGATTTCTTGGCCTATGATAAACAGCCTTCTGTTTCCACCGACAAACCTTTCAGGGGAGAATTTACAACAGTTTAGCACCATTTTTGAGTGAATTGGAGAATTTCAGATTTTTGCTGAAGTTGTGACCCCGGGGCTTAGAAATTTTTTTTTTCACAGGTTAAGTTGTCAAGGGCTGATTTCATGTCCTATGATAAAAAGCCGTCTGTTTCCACCGCCAAACCTTTCCGGGAAGACTTTGCAACAGTTTAGCACCATTTTTGAGTGAATTGGAGAATTTCAGATTTTTGCTGAAATTGTGACCCCGGGGCTTAGAATTTTTTTTTTTCACAGGTTAAGTTGTCGAGGGCTGGTTTCATGTCCTATGATAAAAAGCCTCCTGTTTCCACCGCCAAACCTTTCAGGGGAGTATTTGCAACACGTTGGCACCATCTTTGAGTGAATTGGAGAATTTCAGATTTTTGCTGAAGTTGTGACCCCGGGGCTTAGATTTTTTTTTTCACAGGTTAAGTTGTCGAGGGCTGATTTCATGTCCTATGATAAAAAGCCTTCTGTTTCCACTGCCAAAACTTTCAGGGGAGAATTTACAACAGTTTAGCACCATTTTTGAGTGAATTGGAGAATTTCAGATTTTTGATGAAATTGTGACCCCGGGGCTTAGAAATTTTTTTTTTCACAGGTTAAGTTGTCGAGGGCTGATTTCATGTCCTATGATAAAAAGCCTTCTGTTTCCACCGCCAAACCTTTCAGGGGAGAATTTACAACAGTTTAGCACCATTTTTGAGTGAATTGGAGAATTTCAGATTTTTCCTGAAGTTGTGACCCCGGGGCTTAGAAATTTTTTTTTTCACAGGTTAAGTTGTCGAGGGCTGATTTCTTGGCCTATGATAAAAAGCCTTCTGTTTCCACCGCCAAACCTTTCAGGGGAGAATTTGCAACAGTTTAGCACCATTTTTGAGTGAATTGGAGAATTTCAGATTTTTGCTGAAATTGTGACCCCGGGGCTTAGAATTTTTTTTTTTCACAGGTTAAGTTGGCGAGGGCTGATTTCATGTCCTATGATAAAAAGCCTTCTGTTTCCACTGCCAAACCTTTCAGGGGAGAATTTACAACAGTTTAGCAGCATTTTTGAGTGAGTTGGAGAATTTCAGATTTTTGCTGAAGTTGTGACCCCGGGGCTTAGAATTTTTTTTCCCCATAGGTTAAGTTGTCAAGGGCTGATTTCATGTCCTATGATAAAAAGCCGTCTGTTTCCACCGCCAAACCTTTCCGGGAAGAATTTGCAACAGTTTAGCACCATTTTTGAGTGAATTGGAGAATTTCAGATTTTTGCTGAAATTGTGACCCCGGGGCTTAGAATTTTTTTTTTTCACAGGTTAAGTTGTCGAGGGCTGATTTCATGTCCTATGATAAAAAGCCTCCTGTTTCCACCGCCAAACCTTTCAGGGGAGTATTTCCAACACGTTGGCACCATCTTTGAGTGAATTGGAGAATTTCAGATTTTTGCTGAAGTTGTGACCCCTGGGCTTAGAATTTTTTTTTTCACAGGTTAAGTTGTCGAGGGCTGATTTCTTGGCCTATGATAAAAAGCCTTCTGTTTCCACCGCCAAACCTTTCCGGGAAGAATTTGCAACAGTTTAGCAACATTTTTGAGTGAATTGGAGAATTTCAGATTTTTGATGAAATTGTGACCCCGGGGCTTAGAATTTTTTTTTTTCACAGGTTAAGTTGTCGAGGGCTGATTTCATGTCCTATGATAAAAAGCCTTCTGTTTCCACCGCCAAACCTTTCAGGGGAGTATTTGCAACACGTTGGCACCATCTTTGAGTGAATTGGAGAATTTCAGATTTTTGCTGAAGTTGTGACCCCGGGGCTTAGAAATTTTTTTTTTACAGGTTAAGTTGTCGAGGGCTGATTTCATGTCCTATGATAAAAAGCCTTCTGTTTCCACCGCCAAACCTTTCAGGGGAGTATTTGCAACACGTTGCTAACATCTTTGAGTGAATTGGAGAATTTCAGATTTTTGCTGAAGTTGTGACCCCGGGGCTTAGAAATTTTTTTTTTACAGGTTAAGTTGTCGAGGGCTGATTTCATGTCCTATGATAAAAAGCCTTCTGTTTCCACCGCCAAACCTTTCAGGGGAGTATTTGCAACACGTTGCTAACATCTTTGAGTGAATTGGAGAATTTCAGATTTTTGCTGAAGTTGTGACCCCGGGGCTTAGAAATTTTTTTTTCCACAGGTTAAGTTGTCGAGGGCTGATTTCATGTCCTATGATAAAAAGCCTTCTGTTTCCACTGCCAAACCTTTCAAGGGAGAATTTACAACAGTTTAGCACCATTTTTGAGTGAATTGGAGAATTTCAGATTTTTGCTGAAGTTGTGACCCCGGGGCTTAGAAATTTTTTTTTCCACAGGTTAAGTTGTCGAGGGTTGATTTCTTGGCCTATGATAAACAGCCTTCTGTTTCCACCGACAAACCTTTCAGGGGAGAATTTACAACAGTTTAGCACCATTTTTGAGTGAATTGGAGAATTTCAGATTTTTGCTGAAGTTGTGACCCCGGGGCTTAGAAATTTTTTTTTTCACAGGTTAAGTTGTCAAGGGCTGATTTCATGTCCTATGATAAAAAGCCGTCTGTTTCCACCGCCAAACCTTTCCGGGAAGACTTTGCAACAGTTTAGCACCATTTTTAAGTGAATTGGAGAATTTCAGATTTTTGCTGAAATTGTGACCCCGGGGCTTAGAATTTTTTTTTTTCACAGGTTAAGTTGTCGAGGGCTGGTTTCATGTCCTATGATAAAAAGCCTCCTGTTTCCACCGCCAAACCTTTCAGGGGAGTACTTGCAACACGTTGGCACCATCTTTGAGTGAATTGGAGAATTTCAGATTTTTGCTGAAGTTGTGACCCCGGGGCTTAGAATTTTTTTTTTCACAGGTTAAGTTGTCGAGCGCTGATTTCTTGGCCTATGATAAAAAGCCTTCTGTTTCCACCGCCAAACCTTTCCGGGAAGAATTTGCAACAGTTTAGCACCATTTTTGAGTGAATTGGAGAATTTCAGATTTTTGCTGAAATTGTGACCCCAGGGCTTAGAATTTTTTTTTTTCACAGGTTAAGTTGTCGAGGGCTGATTTCATGTCCTATGATAAAAAGCCTTCTGTTTCCACCGCCAAACCTTTCAGGGGAGTATTTGCAACACGTTGGCACCATCTTTGAGTGAATTGGAGAATTTCAGATTTTTGCTGAAGTTGTGACCCCGGGGCTTAGAATTTTTTTTTTTCACAGGTTAAGTTGTCGAGGGCTGATTTCTTGGCCTATGATAAAAAGCCTTCTGTTTCCACTGCCAAACCTTTCAGGGGAGAATTTACAACAGTTTAGCACCATTTTTGAGTGAATTGGAGAATTTCATATTTTTGCTGAAGTTGTGACCCCGGGGCTTAGAAATTTTTTTTTTCACAGGTTAAGTTGTCGAGGGCTGATTTCATGTCCTATGATAAAAAGCCTTCTGTTTCCACCGCCAAACCTTTCAGGGGAGTATTTGCAACACGTTGGCACCATCTTTGAGTGAATTGGAGAATTTCAGATTTTTGCTGAAGTTGTGACCTTGGGGCTTAGAATTTTTTTTTTCACAGGTTAAGTTGTCGAGGGTTGATTTCTTGGCCTATGATAAACAGCCTTCTGTTTCCACCGACAAACCTTTCAGGGGAGAATTTACAACAGTTTAGCACCATTTTTGAGTGAATTGGAGAATTTCAGATTTTTGCTGAAGTTGTGACCCCGGGGCTTAGAAATTTTTTTTTCCACAGGTTAAGTTGTCGAGGGTTGATTTCTTGGCCTATGATAAACAGCCTTCTGTTTCCACCGACAAACCTTTCAGGGGAGAATTTACAACAGTTTAGCACCATTTTTGAGTGAATTGGAGAATTTCAGATTTTTGCTGAAGTTGTGACCCCGGGGCTTGGAAATTTTTTTTTTCACAGGTTAAGTTGTCAAGGGCTGATTTCATGTCCTATGATAAAAAGCCGTCTGTTTCCACCGCCAAACCTTTCGGGGAAGAATTTGCAACAGTTTAGCACCATTTTTGAGTGAATTGGAGAATTTCAGATTTTTGCTGAAATTGTGACCCCGGGGCTTAGAATTTTTTTTTTTTCACAGGTTAAGTTGTCGAGGGCTGGTTTCATGTCCTATGATAAAAAGCCTCCTGTTTCCACCGCCAAACCTTTCAGGGGAGTATTTGCAACACGTTGGCACCATCTTTGAGTGAATTGGAGAATTTCAGATTTTTGCTGAAGTTGTGACCCCGGGGCTTAGAATTTTTTTTTTCACAGGTTAAGTTGTCGAGCGCTGATTTCTTGGCCTATGATAAAAAGCCTTCTGTTTCCACCGCCAAACCTTTCCGGGAAGAATTTGCAACAGTTTAGCACCATTTTTGAGTGAATTGGAGAATTTCAGATTTTTGCTGAAATTGTGACCCCAGGGCTTAGAAATTTTTTTTTTCACAGGTTAAGTTGTCGAGGGCTGATTTCATGTCCTATGATAAAAAGCCTTCTGTTTCCACCGCCAAACCTTTCAGGGGAGTATTTGCAACACGTTGGCACCATCTTTGAGTGAATTGGAGAATTTCAGATTTTTGCTGAAGTTGTGACCCCGGGGCTTAGAATTTTTTTTTTCCACAGGTTAAGTTGTCGAGGGCTGATTTCTTGGCCTATGATAAAAAGCCTTCTGTTTCCACTGCCAAACCTTTCAGGGGAGAATTTACAACAGTTTAGCTCCATTTTTGAGTGAATTGGAGAATTTCAGATTTTTGTTGAAGTTGTGACCCCGGGGCTTAGAAATTTTTTTTTTCACAGGTTAAGTTGTCGAGGGCTGATTTCATGTCCTATGATAAAAAGCCTTCTGTTTCCACCACGAAAGCTTTCCGGGAAGAATTTGCAACAGTTTAGCACCATTTTTGAGTGAATTGGAGAATTTCAGATTTTTGCTGAAATTGTGACCCCGGGGCTTAGAAATTTTTTTCCCCACAGGTTAAGTTGTCGAGGGCTGATTTCATGTCCTATGATAAAAAGCCTTCTGTTTCCACCGCCAAACCTTTCAGGGGAGTATTTGCAAAACTTTGGCACCATTTGTGAGTGAATTGGAGAATTTCAGAGTTTTGCTGAAATTGTGACCCCAGGGCTTAGAAAATTTTTTTTTCACAGGTTAAGTTGTCGAGGGTTGATTTCTTGGCCTATGATAAAAAGCCTTCTGTTGCCACCCCCAATCCTTTCAGGGGAGAATTTGCAACAGTTTAGCACCATTTTTGAGTGAATTGGAGAATTTCAGATTTTTGCTGAAGTTGTGACCCCTGGGCTTAGAATTTTTTTTTTCACAGGTTAAGTTGTCGAGGGCTGATTTCTTGGCCTATGATAAAAAGCCTTCTGTTTCCACCGCCAAACCTTTCCGGGAAGAATTTGCAACAGTTTAGCACCATTTTTGAGTGAATTGGAGAATTTCAGATTTTTGATGAAATTGTGACCCCGGGGCTTAGAATTTTTTTTTTTCACAGGTTAAGTTGTCGAGGGCTGATTTCATGTCCTATGATAAAAAGCCTTCTGTTTCCACCGCCAAACCTTTCAGGGGAGTATTTGCAACACGTTGGCACCATCTTTGAGTGAATTGGAGAATTTCAGATTTTTGCTGAAGTTGTGACCTCGGGGCTTAGAATTTTTTTTTCACAGGTTAAGTTGGCGAGGGCTGATTTCTTGGCCTATGATAAAAAGCCTTCTGTTTCCACCGCCAAACCTTTCAGGGGAGAATTTGCAACAGTTTAGCACCATTTTTGAGTGAATTGGAGAATTTCAGATTTTTGCTGAAATTGTGACCCCGGGGCTTAGAATTTTTTTTTTTCACAGGTTAAGTTGGCGAGGGCTGATTTCATGTCCTATGATAAAAAGCCTTCTGTTTCCACTGCCAAACCTTTCAGGGGAGAATTTACAACAGTTTAGCAGCATTTTTGAGTGAGTTGGAGAATTTCAGATTTTTGCTGAAGTTGTGACCCCGGGGCTTAGAAATTTTTTCCCCCATAGGTTAAGTTGTCAAGGGCTGATTTCATGTCCTATGATAAAAAGCCGTCTGTTTCCACCGCCAAACCTTTCCGGGAAGAATTTGCAACAGTTTAGCACCATTTTTGAGTGAATTGGAGAATTTCAGATTTTTGCTGAAATTGTGACCCCGGGGCTTAGAATTTTTTTTTTTCACAGGTTAAGTTGTCGAGGGCTGATTTCATGTCCTATGATAAAAAGCCTCCTGTTTCCACCGCCAAACCTTTCAGGGGAGTATTTGCAACACGTTGGCACCATCTTTGAGTGAATTGGAGAATTTCAGATTTTTGCTGAAGTTGTGACCCCTGGGCTTAGAATTTTTTTTTTTCACAGGTTAAGTTGTCGAGGGCTGATTTCATGTCCTATGATAAAAAGCCTTCTGTTTCCACTGCCAAACCTTTCAGGGGAGAATTTACAACAGTTTAGCACCATTTTTGAGTGAATTGGAGAATTTCAGATTTTTGTTGAAGTTGTGACCCCGGGGCTTAGAAATTTTTTTTTTCCACAGGTTAAGTTGTCGAGGGCTGATTTCATGTCCTATGATAAAAAGCCTTCTGTTTCCACCACGAAAGCTTTCCGGGAAGAATTTGCAACAGTTTAGCACCATTTTTGAGTGAATTGGAGAATTTCAGATTTTTGCTGAAATTGTGACCCCGGGGCTTAGAAATTTTTTTCCCCACAGGTTAAGTTGTCGAGGGCTGATTTCATGTCCTATGATAAAAAGCCTTCTGTTTCCACCGCCAAACCTTTCAGGGGAGTATTTGCAAAACTTTGGCACCATTTGTGAGTGAATTGGAGAATTTCAGAGTTTTGCTGAAATTGTGACCCCAGGGCTTAGAAATTTTTTTTTTCACAGGTTAAGTTGTCGAGGGTTGATTTCTTGGCCTATGATAAAAAGCCTTCTGTTGCCACCGCCAATCCTTTCAGGGGAGAATTTGCAACAGTTTAGCACCATTTTTGAGTGAATTGGAGAATTTCAGATTTTTGCTGAAGTTGTGACCCCGGGGCTTAGAAATTTTTTTTTCACAGGTTAAGTTGTCGAGGGCTGATTTCATGTCCTATGATAAAAAGCCTTCTGTTTCCACCACCAAAGCTTTCCGGGAAGAATTTGCAACAGTTTAGCACCATTTTTGAGTGAATTGGAGAATTTCAGATTTTTGCTGAAATTGTGACCCCGGGGCTTAGAAATTTTTTTTTTCACAGGTTAAGGTGTCGAGGGTTGATTTCATGTCCTATGATAAAAAGCCTTCTGTTTCCACCGACAAACCTTTCCAGGAAGAATTTGCAAAATTTTAGCACCATTTTTGAGTGAAATGGAGAATTTCAGATTTTTGCTGAAGTTGTGACCCCGGGGCTTAGAAATTTTTTTCCCCACAGGTTAAGTTGTCGAGGGCTGATTTCATGTCCTATGATAAAAAGCCTTCTGTTTCCACCGCCAAACCTTTCCGGGAAGAATTTGCAACAGTTTAGCACCATTTTTGAGTGAATTGGAGAATTTCAGATTTTTGATGAAATTGTGACCCCGGGGCTTAGAAATTTTTTTTTTCACAGGTTAAGTTGTCGAGGGCTGATTTCATGTCCTATGATAAAAAGCCTTCTGTTTCCACCGCCAAACCTTTCAGGGGAGTATTTGCAACATGTTGGCACCATTTGTGAGTGAATTGGAGAATTTCAGATTTTTGCTGAAGTTGTGACCTCGGGGCTTAGAATTTTTTTTTTTACAGGTGAAGTTGTCGAGGGCTGATTTCTTGGCCTATGATAAAAAGCCTTCTGTTTCCACCGCCAAACCTTTCCGGGAAGAATTTGCAACAGTTTAGCACCATTTTTGAGTGAATTGGAGAATTTCAGATTTTTGATGAAATTGTGACCCCGGGGTTTAGAAATTTTTTTTTTCACAGGTTAAGTTGTCGAGGGCTGATTTCTTGGCCTATGATAAAAAGCCTTCTGTTTCCACCGCCAAACCTTTCAGGGGAGAATTTGCAACAGTTTAGCACCATTTTTGAGTGAATTGGAGAATTTCAGATTTTTGCTGAAATTGTGACCCCGGGGCTTAGAAATTTTTTTCCCCACAGGTTAGGTTGTCGAGGGCTGATTTCATATCCTATGATAAAAAGCCTTCTGTTTCCACTGCCAAACCTTTCAGGGGAGAATTTACAACAGTTTAGCACCATTTTTGAGTGAATTGGAGAATTTCAGATTTTTGCTGAAGTTTTGACCCCGGGGCTTAGAAATTTTTTTTTTCACAGGTTAAGTTGTCGAGGGCTGATTTCATGTCCTATGATAAAAAGCCTTCTGTTTCCACCACCAAAGCTTTCCGGGAAGAATTTGCAACAGTTTAGCACCATTTTTGAGTGAATTGGAGAATTTCAGATTTTTGCTGAAATTGTGACCCCGGGGCTTAGAAATTTTTTTTTTCACAGGTTAAGGTGTCGAGGGTTGATTTCATTTCCTATGATAAAAAGCCTTCTGTTTCCACCGACAAACCTTTCCAGGAAGAATTTGCAAAATTTTAGCACCATTTTTGAGTGAAATGGAGAATTTCAGATTTTTGCTGAAGTTGTGACCCCGGGGCTTAGAAATTTTTTTCCCCACAGGTTAAGTTGTCGAGGGCTGATTTCATGTCCTATGATAAAAAGCCTTCTGTTTCCACCGCCAAACCTTTCAGGGGAGAATTTACAACAGTTTAGCACCATTTTTGAGTGAATTGGAGAATTTCAGATTTTTGATGAAATTGTGACCCCGGGGTTTAGAAATTTTTTTTTTCACAGGTTAAGTTGTCGAGGGCTGATTTCTTGGCCTATGATAAAAAGCCTTCTGTTTCCACCGCCAAACCTTTCAGGGGAGAATTTGCAACAGTTTAGAACCATTTTTGAGTGAATTGGAGAATTTCAGATTTTTGCTGAAATTGTGACCCCGGGGCTTAGAAATTTTTTTCCCCACAGGTTAGGTTGTCGAGGGCTGATTTTATATCCTATGATAAAAAGCCTTCTGTTTCCACTGCCAAACCTTTCAGGGGAGAATTTACAACAGTTTAGCACCATTTTTGAGTGAATTGGAGAATTTCAGATTTTTGCTGAAGTTGTGACCCCCGGGGCTTAGAAATTTTTTTTTTCACAGGTTAAGTTGTCGAGGGCTGATTTCATGTCCTATGATAAAAAGCCTTCTGTTTCCACCACCAAAGCTTTCCGGGAAGAATTTGCAACAGTTTAGCACCATTTTTGAGTGAATTGGAGAATTTCAGATTTTTGCTGAAATTGTGACCCCGGGGCTTAGAAATTTTTTTTTTCACAGGTTAAGGTGTCGAGGGTTGATTTCATGTCCTATGATAAAAAGCCTTCTGTTTCCACCGACAAACCTTTCCAGGAAGAATTTGCAAAATTTTAGCACCATTTTTGAGTGAAATGGAGAATTTCAGATTTTTGCTGAAGTTGTGACCCCGGGGCTTAGAAATTTTTTTTCCCACAGGTTAAGTTGTCGAGGGCTGATTTCATGTCCTATGATAAAAAGCCTTCTGTTTCCACCGCCAAACCTTTCCGGGAAGAATTTGCAACAGTTTAGCACCATTTTTGAGTGAATTGGAGAATTTCAGATTTTTGATGAAATTGTGACCCCGGGGCTTAGAAATTTTTTTTTTCACAGGTTAAGTTGTCGAGGGCTGATTTCATGTCCTATGATAAAAAGCCTTCTGTTTCCACCGCCAAACCTTTCAGGGGAGTATTTGCAACACGTTGGCACCATTTGTGAGTGAATTGGAGAATTTCAGATTTTTGCTGAAGTTGTGACCTCGGGGCTTAGAATTTTTTTTTTTACAGGTGAAGTTGTCGAGGGCTGATTTCTTGGCCTATGATAAAAAGCCTTCTGTTTCCACCGCCAAACCTTTCCGGGAAGAATTTGCAACAGTTTAGCACCATTTTTGAGTGAATTGGAGAATTTCAGATTTTTGATGAAATTGTGACCCCGGGGTTTAGAAATTTTTTTTTTCACAGGTTAAGTTGTCGAGGGCTGATTTCTTGGCCTATGATAAAAAGCCTTCTGTTTCCACCGCCAAACCTTTCAGGGGAGAATTTGCAACAGTTTAGCACCATTTTTGAGTGAATTGGAGAATTTCAGATTTTTGTTGAAGTTGTGACCCCGCGGCTTAGAAATTTTTTTTTCACAGGTTAAGTTGTCGAGGGCTGATTTCATGTCCTATGATAAAAAGCCGTCTGTTTCCACCGCCAAACCTTTCCGGGAAGAATTTGCAACAGTTTAGCACCATTTTTGAGTGAATTGGAGAATTTCAGATTTTTGCTGAAATTGTGACCCCGGGGCTTAGAATTTTTTTTTCACAGCTTAAGTTGTCGACAGCTGATTTCTTGGCCTATGATAAAAAGCCTTCTGTTTCCACCGCCAAACCTTTCCGGGAAGAATTTGCAACAGTTTAGCACCATTTTTGAGTGAATTGGAGAATTTCAAATTTTTGATGAAATTGTGACCCCGGGGCTTAGAATTTTTTTTTTTCACAGGTTAAGTTGTCGAGGGCTGATTTCATGTCCTATGATAAAAAGCCTTCTGTTTCCACCGCCAAACCTTTCAGGGGAGTATTTGCAACACGTTGGCACCATCTTTGAGTGAATTGGAGAATTTCAGATTTTTGCTGAAGTTGTGACCTCGGGGCTTAGAATTTTTTTTTCACAGGTTAAGTTGTCGAGGGCTGATTTCTTGGCCTATGATAAAAAGCCTTCTGTTTCCACCGCCAAACCTTTCCGGGAAGAATTTGCAACAGTTTAGCACCATTTTTGAGTGAATTGGAGAATTTCAGATTTTTGATGAAATTGTGACCCCGGGGCTTAGAAATTTTTTTTTTCACAGGTTAAGTTGTCGAGGGCTGATTTCATGTCCTATGATAAAAAGCCTTCTGTTTCCACCGCCAAACCTTTCAGGGGAGTATTTGCAACACGTTGGCACCATTTGTGAGTGAATTGGAGAATTTCAGATTTTTGCTGAAGTTGTGACCTCGGGGCTTAGAATTTTTTTTTTTACAGGTGAAGTTGTCGAGGGCTGATTTCTTGGCCTATGATAAAAAGCCTTCTGTTTCCACCGCCAAACCTTTCCGGGAAGAATTTGCAACAGTTTAGCACCATTTTTGAGTGAATTGGAGAATTTCAGATTTTGGATGAAATTGTGACCCCGGGGTTTAGAATTTTTTTTTTTCACAGGTTAAGTTGTCGAGGGCTGATTTCTTGGCCTATGATAAAAAGCCTTCTGTTTCCACCGCCAAACCTTTCAGGGGAGAATTTGCAACAGTTTAGCACCATTTTTGAGTGAATTGGAGAATTTCAGATTTTTGCTGAAATTGTGACCCCGGGGCTTAGAAATTTTTTCCCCCACAGGTTAGGTTGTCGAGGGCTGATTTCATGTCCTATGATAAAAAGCCTTCTGTTTCCACTGCCAAACCTTTCAGGGGAGAATTTACAACAGTTTAGCACCATTTTTGAGTGAATTGGAGAATTTCAGATTTTTGCTGAAGTTGTGACCCCGGGGCTTAGAAATTTTTTTTTTCACAGGTTAAGTTGTCGAGGGTTGATTTCTTGGCCTATGATAAACAGCCTTCTGTTTCCACCGACAAACCTTTCAGGGGAGAATTTACAACAGTTTAGCACCATTTTTGAGTGAATTGGAGAATTTCAGATTTTTGTTGAAGTTGTGACCCCGCGGCTTAGAAATTTTTTTTTTCACAGGTTAAGTTGTCGAGGGCTGATTTCATGTCCTATGATAAAAAGCCGTCTGTTTCCACCGCCAAACCTTTCCGGGAAGAATTTGCAACAGTTTAGCACCATCTTTGAGTGAATTGGAGAATTTCAGATTTTTGCTGAAGTTGTGACCTCGGGGCTTAGAATTTTTTTTTCACAGGTTAAGTTGTCGAGGGCTGATTTCTTGGCCTATGATAAAAAGCCTTCTGTTTCCACCGCCAAACCTTTCCGGGAAGAATTTGCAACAGTTTAGCACCATTTTTGAGTGAATTGGAGAATTTCAGATTTTTGATGAAATTGTGACCCCGGGGCTTAGAATTTTTTTTTTTCACAGGTTAAGTTGTCGAGGGCTGATTTCATGTCCTATGATAAAAAGCCTTCTGTTTCCACCGCCAAACCTTTCAGGGGAGTATTTGCAACACGTTGGCACCATCTTTGAGTGAATTGGAGAATTTCAGATTTTTGCTGAAGTTGTGACCTCGGGGCTTAGAATTTTTTTTTCACAGGTTAAGTTGTCGAGGGCTGATTTCTTGGCCTATGATAAAAAGCCTTCTGTTTCCACCGCCAAACCTTTCAGGGGAGAATTTGCAACAGTTTAGCACCATTTTTGAGTGAATTGGAGAATTTCAGATTTTTGCTGAAGTTGTGACCCCGGGGCTTAGAATTTTTTTTTTCACAGGTTAAGTTGTCGAGGGCTGATTTCATGTCCTATGATAAAAAGCCTTCTGTTTCCACTGCCAAACCTTTCAGGGGAGAATTTACAACAGTTTAGCACCATTTTTGAGTGAATTGGAGAATTTCAGATTTTTGTTGAAGTTGTGACCCCGGGGCTTAGAAATTTTTTTTTTCACAGGTTAAGTTGTCGAGGGCTGATTTCATGTCCTATGATAAAAAGCCTTCTGTTTCCACCACGAAAGCTTTCCGGGAAGAATTTGCAACAGTTTAGCACCATTTTTGAGTGAATTGGAGAATTTCAGATTTTTGCTGAAATTGTGACCCCGGGGCTTAGAAATTTTTTTCCCCAGAGGTTAAGTTGTCGAGGGCTGATTTCATGTCCTATGATAAAAAGCCTTCTGTTTCCACCGCCAAACCTTTCAGGGGAGTATTTGCAAAACTTTGGCACCATTTGTGAGTGAATTGGAGAATTTCAGAGTTTTGCTGAAATTGTGACCCCAGGGCTTAGAAATTTTTTTTTTCACAGGTTAAGTTGTCGAGGGTTGATTTCTTGGCCTATGATAAAAAGCCTTCTGTTGCCACCGCCAATCCTTTCAGGGGAGAATTTGCAACAGTTTAGCACCATTTTTGAGTGAATTGGAGAATTTCAGATTTTTGCTGAAGTTGTGACCCCGGGGCTTAGAAATTTTTTTTTCACAGGTTAAGTTGTCGTTGGCTGATTTCATGTCCTATGATAAAAAGCCTTCTGTTTCCACCACCAAAGCTTTCCGGGAAGAATTTGCAACAGTTTAGCACCATTTTTGAGTGAATTGGAGAATTTCAGATTTTTGCTGAAATTGTGACCCCGGGGCTTAGAAATTTTTTTTTTCACAGGTTAAGGTGTCGAGGGTTGATTTCATGTCCTATGATAAAAAGCCTTCTGTTTCCACCGACAAACCTTTCCAGGAAGAATTTGCAAAATTTTAGCACCATTTTTGAGTGAAATGGAGAATTTCAGATTTTTGCTGAAGTTGTGACCCCGGGGCTTAGAAAAATTTTTTCCCACAGGTTAAGTTGTCGAGGGCTGATTTCATGTCCTATGATAAAAAGCCTTCTGTTTCCACCGCCAAACCTTTCCGGGAAGAATTTGCAACAGTTTAGCACCATTTTTGAGTGAATTGGAGAATTTCAGATTTTTGATGAAATTGTGACCCCGGGGCTTAGAAATTTTTTTTTTCACAGGTTAAGTTGTCGAGGGCTGATTTCATGTCCTATGATAAAAAGCCTTCTGTTTCCACCGCCAAACCTTTCAGGGGAGTATTTGCAACACGTTGGCACCATTTGTGAGTGAATTGGAGAATTTCAGATTTTTGCTGAAGTTGTGACCTCGGGGCTTAGAATTTTTTTTTTTACAGGTGAAGTTGTCGAGGGCTGATTTCTTGGCCTATGATAAAAAGCCTTCTGTTTCCACCGCCAAACCTTTCCGGGAAGAATTTGCAACAGTTTAGCACCATTTTTGAGTGAATTGGAGAATTTCAGATTTTTGATGAAATTGTGACCCCGGGGTTTAGAAATTTTTTTTTTCACAGGTTAAGTTGTCGAGGGCTGATTTCTTGGCCTATGATAAAAAGCCTTCTGTTTCCACCGCCAAACCTTTCAGGGGAGAATTTGCAACAGTTTAGCACCATTTTTGAGTGAATTGGAGAATTTCAGATTTTTGCTGAAATTGTGACCCCGGGGCTTAGAAATTTTTTTCCCCACAGGTTAGGTTGTCGAGGGCTGATTTCATGTCCTATGATAAAAAGCCTTCTGTCTCCACTGCCAAACCTTTCAGGGGAGAATTTACAACAGTTTAGCACCATTTTTGAGTGAATTGGAGAATTTCAGATTTTTGCTGAAGTTGTGACCCCGGGGCTTAGAAATTTTTTTTTTACAGGTTAAGTTGTCGAGGGCTGATTTCTTGGCCTATGATAAAAAGCCTTCTGTTTCCACCGCCAAACCTTTCAGGGGAGAATTTGCAACAGTTTAGCACCATTTTTGAGTGAATTGGAGAATTTCAGATTTTTGCTGAAATTGTGACCCCGGGGCTTAGAATTTTTTTTTTTCACAGGTTAAGTTGGCGAGGGCTGATTTCATGTCCTATGATAAAAAGCCTTCTGTTTCCACTGCCAAACCTTTCAGGGGAGAATTTACAACTGTTTAGCAGCATTTTTGAGTGAGTTGGAGAATTTCAGATTTTTGCTGAAGTTGTGACCCCGGGGCTTAGAATTTTTTTTTTTCACAGGTTAAGTTGTCGAGGGCTGATTTCATGTCCTATGATAAAAAGCCTTCTGTTTCCACTGCCAAACCTTTCAGGGGAGAATTTACAACAGTTTAGCACCATTTTTGAGTGAATTGGAGAATTTCAGATTTTTGTTGAAGTTGTGACCCCGGGGCTTAGAAATTTTTTTTTTCACAGGTTAAGTTGTCGAGGGCTGATTTCATGTCCTATGATAAAAAGCCTTCTGTTTCCACCACCAAAGCTTTCCGGGAAGAATTTGCAACAGTTTAGCACCATTTTTGAGTGAATTGGAGAATTTCAGATTTTTGCTGAAATTGTGACCCCGGGGCTTAGAAATTTTTTTCCCCACAGGTTAAGTTGTCGAGGGCTGATTTCATGTCCTATGATAAAAAGCCTTCTGTTTCCACCGCCAAACCTTTCTGGGGAGTATTTGCAAAACTTTGGCACCATTTGTGAGTGAATTGGAGAACTGCAGATTTTTGTTGAAGTTGTGACCCCGCGGCTTAGAAATTTTTTTTTTCACAGGTTAAGTTGTCGAGGGCTGATTTCATGTCCTATGATAAAAAGCCGTCTGTTTCCACCGCCAAACCTTTCCGGGAAGAATTTGCAACAGTTTAGCACCATTTTTGAGTGAATTGGAGAATTTCAGATTTTTGCTGGAATTGTGACCCCGGGGCTTAGAATTTTTTTTTCACAGCTTAAGTTGTCGACGGCTGATTTCTTGGCCTATGATAAAAAGCCTTCTGTTTCCACCGCCAAACCTTTCCGGGAAGAATTTGCAACAGTTTAGCACCATTTTTGAGTGAATTGGAGAATTTCAGATTTTTTATGAAATTGTGACCCCGGGGCTTAGAATTTTTTTTTTTCACAGGTTAAGTTGTCGAGGGCTGATTTCATGTCCTATGATAAAAAGCCTTCTGTTTCCACCGCCAAACCTTTCAGGGGAGTATTTGCAACACGTTGGCACCATCTTTGAGTGAATTGGAGAATTTCAGATTTTTGCTGAAGTTGTGACCTCGGGGCTTAGAATTTTTTTTTCACAGGTTAAGTTGTCGAGGGCTGATTTCTTGGCCTATGATAAAAAGCCTTCTGTTTCCACCGCCAAACCTTTCAGGGGAGAATTTGCAACACGTTGGCACCATCTTTGAGTGAATTGGAGAATTTCAGATTTTTGCTGAAATTGTGACCCCGGGGCTTAGAATTTTTTTTTTTCACAGGTTAAGTTGGCGAGGGCTGATTTCATGTCCTATGATAAAAAGCCTTCTGTTTCCACTGCCAAACCTTTCAGGGGAGAATTTCCAACTGTTTAGCAGCATTTTTGAGTGAGTTGGAGAATTTCAGATTTTTGCTGAAGTTGTGACCCCGGGGCTTAGAATTTTTTTTTTTCACAGGTTAAGTTGTCGAGGGCTGATTTCATGTCCTATGATAAAAAGCCTTCTGTTTCCACTGCCAAACCTTTCAGGGGAGAATTTACAACAGTTTAGCACCATTTTTGAGTGAATTGGAGAATTTCAGATTTTTGTTGAAGTTGTGACCCCGGGGCTTAGAAATTTTTTTTTTCACAGGTTAAGTTGTCGAGGGCTGATTTCATGTCCTATGATAAAAAGCCTTCTGTTTCCACCACCAAAGCTTTCCGGGAAGAATTTGCAACAGTTTAGCACCATTTTTGAGTGAATTGGAGAATTTCAGATTTTTGCTGAAATTGTGACCCCGGGGCTTAGAAATTTTTTTCCCCACAGGTTAAGTTGTCGAGGGCTGATTTCATGTCCTATGATAAAAAGCCTTCTTTTTCCACCGCCAAACCTTTCAGGGGAGTATTTGCAAAACTTTGGCACCATTTGTGAGTGAATTGGAGAATTTCAGAGTTTTGCTGAAATTGTGACCCCAGGGCTTAGAAAATTTTTTTTTCACAGGTTAAGTTGTCGAGGGTTGATTTCTTGGCCTATGATAAAAAGCCTTCTGTTGCCACCGCCAATCCTTTCAGGGGAGAATTTGCAACAGTTTAGCACCATTTTTGAGTGAATTGGAGAATTTCAGATTTTTGCTGAAGTTGTGACCCCGGGGCTTAGAAATTTTTTTTTTCACAGGTTAAGTTGTCGAGGGCTGATTTCATGTCCTATGATAAAAAGCCTTCTGTTTCCACCACCAAAGCTTTCCGGGAAGAATTTGCAACAGTTTAGCACCATTTTTGAGTGAATTGGAGAATTTCAGATTTTTGCTGAAATTGTGACCCCGGGGCTTAGAAATTTTTTTTTTCACAGGTTAAGGTGTCGAGGGTTGATTTCATGTCCTATGATAAAAAGCCTTCTGTTTCCACCGACAAACCTTTCCAGGAAGAATTTGCAAAATTTTAGCACCATTTTTGAGTGAAATGGAGAATTTCAGATTTTTGCTGAAGTTGTGACCCCGGGGCTTAGAAATTTTTTTTCCCGCAGGTTAAGTTGTCGAGGGCTGATTTCATGTCCTATGATAAAAAGCCTTCTGTTTCCACCGCCAAACCTTTCCGGGAAGAATTTGCAACAGTTTAGCACCATTTTTGAGTGAATTGGAGAATTTCAGATTTTTGATGAAATTGTGACCCCGGGGCTTAGAAATTTTTTTTTTCACAGGTTAAGTTGTCGAGGGCTGATTTCATGTCCTATGATAAAAAGCCTTCTGTTTCCACCGCCAAACCTTTCAGGGGAGTATTTGCAACACGTTGGCACCATCTTTGAGTGAATTGGAGAATTTCAGATTTTTGCTGAAGTTGTGACCTCGGGGCTTAGAATTTTTTTTTTTACAGGTGAAGTTGTCGAGGGCTGATTTCTTGGCCTATGATAAAAAGCCTTCTGTTTCCACCGCCAAACCTTTCCGGGAAGAATTTGCAACAGTTTAGCACCATTTTTGAGTGAATTGGAGAATTTCAGATTTTTGATGAAATTGTGACCCCGGGGTTTAGAAATTTTTTTTTTCACAGGTTAAGTTGTCGAGGGCTGATTTCTTGGCCTATGATAAAAAGCCTTCTGTTTCCACCGCCAAACCTTTCAGGGGAGAATTTGCAACAGTTTAGCACCATTTTTGAGTGAATTGGAGAATTTCAGATTTTTGCTGAAATTGTGACACCGGGGCTTAGAAATTTTTTTCCCCACAGGTTAAGTTGTCGAGGGCTGATTTCATGTCCTATGATAAAAAGCCTTCTGTTTCCACTGCCAAACCTTTCAGGGGAGAATTTACAACAGTTTAGCAGCATTTTGAGTGAGTTGGAGAATTTCAGATTTTTGCTGAAGTTGTGACCCCGGGGCTTAGAAATTTTTTTTTTCACAGGTTAAGTTGTCGAGGGCTGATTTCATGTCCTATGATAAAAAGCCGTCTGTTTCCACCACCAAAGCTTTCCGGGAAGAATTTGCAACAGTTTAGCACCATTTTTGAGTGAACTGGAGAATTTCAGATTTTTGCTGAAATTGTGACCCCGGGGCTTAGAATTTTTTTCCCCACAGATTAAGTTGTCAAGGGCTGATTTCATGTCCTATGATAAAAAGCCTTCTGTTTCCACCGCCAAACCTTTCAGGGGAGTATTTGCAACACGTTGGCACCATCTTTGAGTGAATTGGAGAAATTCAGATTTTTGCTGAAGTTGTGACCCCGGGGCTTAGAATTTTTTTTTTTCACAGGTTAAGTTGTCGAGGGCTGATTTCTTGGCCTATGATAAAAAGCCTTCTGTTTCCACTGCCAAACCTTTCAGGGGAGAATTTACAACAGTTTAGCACCATTTTTGAGTGAATTGGAGAATTTCAGATTTTTGCTGAAGTTGTGACCCTGGGGCTTAGAATTTTTTTTTTCACAGGTTAAGTTGTCGAGGGTTGATTTCTTGGCCTATGATAAAAAGCCTTCTGTTTCCACTGCCAAACCTTTCAGGGAGAATTTACAACAGTTTAGCACCATTTTTGAGTGAATTGGAGAATTTCAGATTTTTGCTGAAGTTGTGACCCCGGGGCTTAGAAATTTTTTTCCCCACAGGTTAAGTTGTCGAGGGTTGATTTCTTGGCCTATGATAAACAGCCTTCTGTTTCCACCGACAAACCTTTCAGGGGAGAATTTACAACAGTTTAGCACCATTTTTGAGTGAATTGGTGAATTTCAGATTTTTGCTGAAGTTGTGACCTCGGGGCTTAGAATTTTTTTTTTTACAGGTGAAGTTGTCGAGGGCTGATTTCTTGGCCTATGATAAAAAGCCTTCTGTTTCCACCGCCAAACCTTTCCGGGAAGAATTTGCAACAGTTTAGCACCATTTTTGAGTGAATTGGAGAATTTCAGATTTTGGATGAAATTGTGACCCCGGGGTTTAGAATTTTTTTTTTCACAGGTTAAGTTGTCGAGGGCTGATTTCTTGGCCTATGATAAAAAGCCTTCTGTTTCCACCGCCAAACCTTTCAGGGGAGAATTTGCAACAGTTTAGCACCATTTTTGAGTGAATTGGAGAATTTCAGATTTTTGCTGAAATTGTGACCCCGGGGCTTAGAAATTTTTTCCCCCACAGGTTAGGTTGTCGAGGGCTGATTTCATGTCCTATGATAAAAAGCCTTCTGTTTCCACTGCCAAACCTTTCAGGGGAGAATTTACAACAGTTTAGCACCATTTTTGAGTGAATTGGAGAATTTCAGATTTTTGCTGAAGTTGTGACCCCGGGGCTTAGAAATTTTTTTTTTCACAGGTTAAGTTGTCGAGGTTGATTTCTTGGCCTATGATAAACAGCCTTCTGTTTCCACCGACAAACCTTTCAGGGGAGAATTTACAACAGTTTAGCACCATTTTTGAGTGAATTGGAGAATTTCAGATTTTTGTTGAAGTTGTGACCCCGCGGCTTAGAAATTTTTTTTTTTCACAGGTTAAGTTGTCGAGGGCTGATTTCATGTCCTATGATAAAAAGCCGTCTGTTTCCACCGCCAAACCTTTCCGGGAAGAATTTGCAACAGTTTAGCACCATCTTTGAGTGAATTGGAGAATTTCAGATTTTTGCTGAAGTTGTGACCTCGGGGCTTAGAATTTTTTTTTCACAGGTTAAGTTGTCGAGGGCTGATTTCTTGGCCTATGATAAAAAGCCTTCTGTTTCCACCGCCAAACCTTTCCGGGAAGAATTTGCAACAGTTTAGCACCATTTTTGAGTGAATTGGAGAATTTCAGATTTTTGATGAAATTGTGACCCCGGGGCTTAGAATTTTTTTTTTTCACAGGTTAAGTTGTCGAGGGCTGATTTCATGTCCTATGATAAAAAGCCTTCTGTTTCCACCGCCAAACCTTTCAGGGGAGTATTTGCAACACGTTGGCACCATCTTTGAGTGAATTGGAGAATTTCAGATTTTTGCTGAAGTTGTGACCTCGGGGCTTAGAATTTTTTTTTCACAGGTTAAGTTGTCGAGGGCTGATTTCTTGGCCTATGATAAAAAGCCTTCTGTTTCCACCGCCAAACCTTTCAGGGGAGAATTTGCAACAGTTTAGCACCATTTTTGAGTGAATTGGAGAATTTCAGATTTTTGCTGAAGTTGTGACCCCGGGGCTTAGAATTTTTTTTTTTCACAGGTTAAGTTGTCGAGGGCTGATTTCATGTCCTATGATAAAAAGCCTTCTGTTTCCACTGCCAAACCTTTCAGGGGAGAATTTACAACAGTTTAGCACCATTTTTGAGTGAATTGGAGAATTTCAGATTTTTGTTCAAGTTGTGACCCCGGGGCTTAGAAATTTTTTTTTTCACAGGTTAAGTTGTCGAGGGCTGATTTCATGTCCTATGATAAAAAGCCTTCTGTTTCCACCACGAAAGCTTTCCGGGAAGAATTTGCAACAGTTTAGCACCATTTTTGAGTGAATTGGAGAATTTCAGATTTTTGCTGAAATTGTGACCCGGGGCTTAGAAATTTTTTTCCCCAGAGGTTAAGTTGTCGAGGGCTGATTTCATGTCCTATGATAAAAAGCCTTCTGTTTCCACCGCCAAACCTTTCAGGGGAGTATTTGCAAAACTTTGGCACCATTTGTGAGTGAATTGGAGAATTTCAGAGTTTTGCTGAAATTGTGACCCCAGGGCTTAGAAATTTTTTTTTTCACAGGTTAAGTTGTCGAGGGTTGATTTCTTGGCCTATGATAAAAAGCCTTCTGTTGCCACCGCCAATCCTTTCAGGGGAGAATTTGCAACAGTTTAGCACCATTTTTGAGTGAATTGGAGAATTTCAGATTTTTGCTGAAGTTGTGACCCCGGGGCTTAGAAATTTTTTTTTCACAGGTTAAGTTGTCGTTGGCTGATTTCATGTCCTATGATAAAAAGCCTTCTGTTTCCACCACCAAAGCTTTCCGGGAAGAATTTGCAACAGTTTAGCACCATTTTTGAGTGAATTGGAGAATTTCAGATTTTTGCTGAAATTGTGACCCCGGGGCTTAGAAATTTTTTTTTTCACAGGTTAAGGTGTCGAGGGTTGATTTCATGTCCTATGATAAAAAGCCTTCTGTTTCCACCGACAAACCTTTCCAGGAAGAATTTGCAAAATTTTAGCACCATTTTTGAGTGAAATGGAGAATTTCAGATTTTTGCTGAAGTTGTGACCCCGGGGCTTAGAAAATTTTTTTCCCACAGGTTAAGTTGTCGAGGGCTGATTTCATGTCCTATGATAAAAAGCCTT
This sequence comes from Podarcis vaucheri, assembly GCF_965113315.1. Taxonomy (NCBI): domain Eukaryota; kingdom Metazoa; phylum Chordata; class Lepidosauria; order Squamata; family Lacertidae; genus Podarcis; species Podarcis vaucheri. The sequence goes on along the minus strand of NW_028118766.1, from coordinate 45,178 downwards.
CTGTTTCCACCGCCAAACCTTTCCGGGAAGAATTTGCAACAGTTTAGCACCATTTTTGAGTGAATTGGAGAATTTCAGATTTTTGATGAAATTGTGACCCCGGGGCTTAGAAATTTTTTTTTTCACAGGTTATGTCGAGGGCTGATTTCATGTCCTATGATAAAAAGCCTTCTGTTTCCACCGCCAAACCTTTCAGGGGAGTATTTGCAACACGTTGGCACCATTTGTGAGTGAATTGGAGAATTTCAGATTTTTGCTGAAGTTGTGACCTCGGGGCTTAGAATTTTTTTTTTTACAGGTGAAGTTGTCGAGGGCTGATTTCTTGGCCTATGATAAAAAGCCTTCTGTTTCCACCGCCAAACCTTTCCGGGAAGAATTTGCAACAGTTTAGCACCATTTTTGAGTGAATTGGAGAATTTCAGATTTTTGATGAAATTGTGACCCCGGGGTTTAGAAATTTTTTTTTTCACAGGTTAAGTTGTCGAGGGCTGATTTCTTGGCCTATGATAAAAAGCCTTCTGTTTCCACCGCCAAACCTTTCAGGGGAGAATTTGCAACAGTTTAGCACCATTTTTGAGTGAATTGGAGAATTTCAGATTTTTGCTGAAATTGTGACCCCGGGGCTTAGAAATTTTTTTCCCCACAGGTTAGGTTGTCGAGGGCTGATTTCATGTCCTATGATAAAAAGCCTTCTGTCTCCACTGCCAAACCTTTCAGGGGAGAATTTACAACAGTTTAGCACCATTTTTGAGTGAATTGGAGAATTTCAGATTTTTGCTGAAGTTGTGACCCCGGGGCTTAGAAATTTTTTTTTTACAGGTTAAGTTGTCGAGGGCTGATTTCTTGGCCTATGATAAAAAGCCTTCTGTTTCCACCGCCAAACCTTTCAGGGGAGAATTTGCAACAGTTTAGCACCATTTTTGAGTGAATTGGAGAATTTCAGATTTTTGCTGAAATTGTGACCCCGGGGCTTAGAATTTTTTTTTTTCACAGGTTAAGTTGGCGAGGGCTGATTTCATGTCCTATGATAAAAAGCCTTCTGTTTCCACTGCCAAACCTTTCAGGGGAGAATTTACAACTGTTTAGCAGCATTTTTGAGTGAGTTGGAGAATTTCAGATTTTTGCTGAAGTTGTGACCCCGGGGCTTAGAATTTTTTTTTTTCACAGGTTAAGTTGTCGAGGGCTGATTTCATGTCCTATGATAAAAAGCCTTCTGTTTCCACTGCCAAACCTTTCAGGGGAGAATTTACAACAGTTTAGCACCATTTTTGAGTGAATTGGAGAATTTCAGATTTTTGTTGAAGTTGTGACCCCGGGGCTTAGAAATTTTTTTTTTCACAGGTTAAGTTGTCGAGGGCTGATTTCATGTCCTATGATAAAAAGCCTTCTGTTTCCACCACCAAAGCTTTCCGGGAAGAATTTGCAACAGTTTAGCACCATTTTTGAGTGAATTGGAGAATTTCAGATTTTTGCTGAAATTGTGACCCCGGGGCTTAGAAATTTTTTTCCCCACAGGTTAAGTTGTCGAGGGCTGATTTCATGTCCTATGATAAAAAGCCTTCTGTTTCCACCGCCAAACCTTTCTGGGGAGTATTTGCAAAACTTTGGCACCATTTGTGAGTGAATTGGAGAACTGCAGATTTTTGTTGAAGTTGTGACCCCGCGGCTTAGAAATTTTTTTTTTCACAGGTTAAGTTGTCGAGGGCTGATTTCATGTCCTATGATAAAAAGCCGTCTGTTTCCACCGCCAAACCTTTCCGGGAAGAATTTGCAACAGTTTAGCACCATTTTTGAGTGAATTGGAGAATTTCAGATTTTTGCTGAAATTGTGACCCCGGGGCTTAGAATTTTTTTTTCACAGCTTAAGTTGTCGACGGCTGATTTCTTGGCCTATGATAAAAAGCCTTCTGTTTCCACCGCCAAACCTTTCCGGGAAGAATTTGCAACAGTTTAGCACCATTTTTGAGTGAATTGGAGAATTTCAGATTTTTTATGAAATTGTGACCCCGGGGCTTAGAATTTTTTTTTTTCACAGGTTAAGTTGTCGAGGGCTGATTTCATGTCCTATGATAAAAAGCCTTCTGTTTCCACCACCAAAGCTTTCCGGGAAGAATTTGCAACAGTTTAGCACCATTTTTGAGTGAATTGGAGAATTTCAGATTTTTGCTGAAATTGTGACCCCGGGGCTTAGAAATTTTTTCCCCACAGGTTAAGTTGTCGAGGGCTGATTTCATGTCCTATGATAAAAAGCCTTCTGTTTCCACCGCCAAACCTTTCTGGGGAGTATTTGCAAAACTTTGGCACCATTTGTGAGTGAATTGGAGAACTGCAGATTTTTGTTGAAGTTGTGACCCCGCGGCTTAGAAATTTTTTTTTTCACAGGTTAAGTTGTCGAGGGCTGATTTCATGTCCTATGATAAAAAGTCGTCTGTTTCCACCGCCAAACCTTTCCGGGAAGAATTTGCAACAGTTTAGCACCATTTTTGAGTGAATTGGAGAATTTCAGATTTTTGCTGAAATTGTGACCCCGGGGCTTAGAATTTTTTTTTCACAGCTTAAGTTGTCGACGGCTGATTTCTTGGCCTATGATAAAAAGCCTTCTGTTTCCACCGCCAAACCTTTCCGGGAAGAATTTGCAACAGTTTAGCACCATTTTTGAGTGAATTGGAGAATTTCAGATTTTTTATGAAATTGTGACCCCGGGGCTTAGAATTTTTTTTTTTCACAGGTTAAGTTGTCGAGGGCTGATTTCATGTCCTATGATAAAAAGCCTTCTGTTTCCACCGCCAAACCTTTCAGGGGAGTATTTGCAACACGTTGGCACCATCTTTGAGTGAATTGGAGAATTTCAGATTTTTGCTGAAGTTGTGACCTCGGGGCTTAGAATTTTTTTTTCACAGGTTAAGTTGTCGAGGGCTGATTTCTTGGCCTATGATAAAAAGCCTTCTGTTTCCACCGCCAAACCTTTCAGGGGAGAATTTGCAACACGTTGGCACCATCTTTGAGTGAATTGGAGAATTTCAGATTTTTGCTGAAATTGTGACCCCGGGGCTTAGAATTTTTTTTTTTCACAGGTTAAGTTGGCGAGGGCTGATTTCATGTCCTATGATAAAAAGCCTTCAGTTTCCACTGCCAAACCTTTCAGGGGAGAATTTCCAACTGTTTAGCAGCATTTTTGAGTGAGTTGGAGAATTTCAGATTTTTGCTGAAGTTGTGACCCCGGGGCTTAGAATTTTTTTTTTTCACAGGTTAAGTTGTCGAGGGCTGATTTCATGTCCTATGATAAAAAGCCTTCTGTTTCCACTGCCAAACCTTTCAGGGGAGAATTTACAACAGTTTAGCACCATTTTTGAGTGAATTGGAGAATTTCAGATTTTTGCTGAAATTGTGACCCCGGGGCTTAGAAATTTTTTTCCCCACAGGTTAAGTTGTCGAGGGCTGATTTCATGTCCTATGATAAAAAGCCTTCTGTTTCCACCGCCAAACCTTTCAGGGGAGTATTTGCAAAACTTTGGCACCATTTGTGAGTGAATTGGAGAATTTCAGAGTTTTGCTGAAATTGTGACCCCAGGGCTTAGAAAATTTTTTTTTCACAGGTTAAGTTGTCGAGGGTTGATTTCTTGGCCTATGATAAAAAGCCTTCTGTTGCCACCGCCAATCCTTTCAGGGGAGAATTTGCAACAGTTTAGCACCATTTTTGAGTGAATTGGAGAATTTCAGATTTTTGCTGAAGTTGTGACCCCGGGGCTTAGAAATTTTTTTTTTCACAGGTTAAGTTGTCGAGGGCTGATTTCATGTCCTATGATAAAAAGCCTTCTGTTTCCACCACCAAAGCTTTCCGGGAAGAATTTGCAACATTTTAGCACCATTTTTGAGTGAATTGGAGAATTTCAGATTTTTGCTGAAATTGTGACCCCGGGGCTTAGAAATTTTTTTTTTCACAGGTTAAGGTGTCGAGGGTTGATTTCATGTCCTATGATAAAAAGCCTTCTGTTTCCACCGACAAACCTTTCCAGGAAGAATTTGCAAAATTTTAGCACCATTTTTGAGTGAAATGGAGAATTTCAGATTTTTGCTGAAGTTGTGACCCCGGGGCTTAGAAATTTTTTTTCCCGCAGGTTAAGTTGTCGAGGGCTGATTTCATGTCCTATGATAAAAAGCCTTCTGTTTCCACCGCCAAACCTTTCCGGGAAGAATTTGCAACAGTTTAGCACCATTTTTGAGTGAATTGGAGAATTTCAGATTTTTGATGAAATTGTGACCCCGGGGCTTAGAAATTTTTTTTTTCACAGGTTAAGTTGTCGAGGGCTGATTTCATGTCCTATGATAAAAAGCCTTCTGTTTCCACTGCCAAACCTTTCAGGGGAGTATTTGCAACACGTTGGCACCATCTTTGAGTGAATTGGAGAATTTCAGATTTTTGCTGAAGTTGTGACCTCGGGGCTTAGAATTTTTTTTTTTACAGGTGAAGTTGTCGAGGGCTGATTTCTTGGCCTATGATAAAAAGCCTTCTGTTTCCACCGCCAAACCTTTCCGGGAAGAATTTGCAAAATTTTAGCACCATTTTTGAGTGAAATGGAGAATTTCAGATTTTTGCTGAAGTTGTGACCCCGGGGCTTAGAAATTTTTTTTCCCGCAGGTTAAGTTGTCGAGGGCTGATTTCATGTCCTATGATAAAAAGCCTTCTGTTTCCACTGCCAAACCTTTCAGGGGAGAATTTACAACAGTTTAGCACCATTTTTGAGTGAATTGGAGAATTTCAGATTTTTGTTGAAGTTGTGACCCCGGGGCTTAGAAATTTTTTTTTTCACAGGTTAAGTTGTCGAGGGCTGATTTCATGTCCTATGATAAAAAGCCTTCTGTTTCCACCACCAAAGCTTTCCGGGAAGAATTTGCAACAGTTTAGCACCATTTTTGAGTGAATTGGAGAATTTCAGATTTTTGCTGAAATTGTGACCCCGGGGCTTAGAAATTTTTTTCCCCACAGGTTAAGTTGTCGAGGGCTGATTTCATGTCCTATGATAAAAAGCCTTCTGTTTCCACCGCCAAACCTTTCTGGGGAGTATTTGCAAAACTTTGGCACCATTTGTGAGTGAATTGGAGAACTGCAGATTTTTGTTGAAGTTGTGACCCCGCGGCTTAGAAATTTTTTTTTTCACAGGTTAAGTTGTCGAGGGCTGATTTCATGTCCTATGATAAAAAGCCGTCTGTTTCCACCGCCAAACCTTTCCGGGAAGAATTTGCAACAGTTTAGCACCATTTTTGAGTGAATTGGAGAATTTCAGATTTTTGCTGAAATTGTGACCCCGGGGCTTAGAATTTTTTTTTCACAGCTTAAGTTGTCGACGGCTGATTTCTTGGCCTATGATAAAAAGCCTTCTGTTTCCACCGCCAAACCTTTCCGGGAAGAATTTGCAACAGTTTAGCACCATTTTTGAGTGAATTGGAGAATTTCAGATTTTTTATGAAATTGTGACCCCGGGGCTTAGAATTTTTTTTTTTCACAGGTTAAGTTGTCGAGGGCTGATTTCATGTCCTATGATAAAAAGCCTTCTGTTTCCACCACCAAAGCTTTCCGGGAAGAATTTGCAACAGTTTAGCACCATTTTTGAGTGAATTGGAGAATTTCAGATTTTTGCTGAAATTGTGACCCCGGGGCTTAGAAATTTTTTTCCCCACAGGTTAAGTTGTCGAGGGCTGATTTCATGTCCTATGATAAAAAGCCTTCTGTTTCCACCGCCAAACCTTTCTGGGGAGTATTTGCAAAACTTTGGCACCATTTGTGAGTGAATTGGAGAACTGCAGATTTTTGTTGAAGTTGTGACCCCGCGGCTTAGAAATTTTTTTTTTCACAGGTTAAGTTGTCGAGGGCTGATTTCATGTCCTATGATAAAAAGCCGTCTGTTTCCACCGCCAAACCTTTCCGGGAAGAATTTGCAACAGTTTAGCACCATTTTTGAGTGAATTGGAGAATTTCAGATTTTTGCTGAAATTGTGACCCCGGGGCTTAGAATTTTTTTTTCACAGCTTAAGTTGTCGACGGCTGATTTCTTGGCCTATGATAAAAAGCCTTCTGTTTCCACCGCCAAACCTTTCCGGGAAGAATTTGCAACAGTTTAGCACCATTTTTGAGTGAATTGGAGAATTTCAGATTTTTTATGAAATTGTGACCCCGGGGCTTAGAATTTTTTTTTTTCACAGGTTAAGTTGTCGAGGGCTGATTTCATGTCCTATGATAAAAAGCCTTCTGTTTCCACCGCCAAACCTTTCAGGGGAGTATTTGCAACACGTTGGCACCATCTTTGAGTGAATTGGAGAATTTCAGATTTTTGCTGAAGTTGTGACCTCGGGGCTTAGAATTTTTTTTTCACAGGTTAAGTTGTCGAGGGCTGATTTCTTGGCCTATGATAAAAAGCCTTCTGTTTCCACCGCCAAACCTTTCAGGGGAGAATTTGCAACACGTTGGCACCATTTTTGAGTGAATTGGAGAATTTCAGATTTTTGCTGAAATTGTGACCCCGGGGCTTAGAATTTTTTTTTTTCACAGGTTAAGTTGGCGAGGGCTGATTTCATGTCCTATGATAAAAAGCCTTCTGTTTCCACTGCCAAACCTTTCAGGGGAGAATTTACAACTGTTTAGCAGCATTTTTGAGTGAGTTGGAGAATTTCAGATTTTTGCTGAAGTTGTGACCCCGGGGCTTAGAATTTTTTTTTTTCACAGGTTAAGTTGTCGAGGGCTGATTTCATGTCCTATGATAAAAAGCCTTCTGTTTCCACTGCCAAACCTTTCAGGGGAGAATTTACAACAGTTTAGCACCATTTTTGAGTGAATTGGAGAATTTCAGATTTTTGTTGAAGTTGTGACCCCGGGGCTTAGAAATTTTTTTTTTCACAGGTTAAGTTGTCGAGGGCTGATTTCATGTCCTATGATAAAAAGCCTTCTGTTTCCACCACCAAAGCTTTCCGGGAAGAATTTGCAACAGTTTAGCACCATTTTTGAGTGAATTGGAGAATTTCAGATTTTTGCTGAAATTGTGACCCCGGGGCTTAGAAATTTTTTTCCCCACAGGTTAAGTTGTCGAGGGCTGATTTCATGTCCTATGATAAAAAGCCTTCTGTTTCCACCGCCAAACCTTTCTGGGGAGTATTTGCAAAACTTTGGCACCATTTGTGAGTGAATTGGAGAACTGCAGATTTTTGTTGAAGTTGTGACCCCGCGGCTTAGAAATTTTTTTTTTCACAGGTTAAGTTGTCGAGGGCTGATTTCATGTCCTATGATAAAAAGCCGTCTGTTTCCACCGCCAAACCTTTCCGGGAAGAATTTGCAACAGTTTAGCACCATTTTTGAGTGAATTGGAGAATTTCAGATTTTTGCTGAAATTGTGACCCCGGGGCTTAGAATTTTTTTTTCACAGCTTAAGTTGTCGACGGCTGATTTCTTGGCCTATGATAAAAAGCCTTCTGTTTCCACCGCCAAACCTTTCCGGGAAGAATTTGCAACAGTTTAGCACCATTTTTGAGTGAATTGGAGAATTTCAGATTTTTTATGAAATTGTGACCCCGGGGCTTAGAATTTTTTTTTTTCACAGGTTAAGTTGTCGAGGGCTGATTTCATGTCCTATGATAAAAAGCCTTCTGTTTCCACCACCAAAGCTTTCCGGGAAGAATTTGCAACAGTTTAGCACCATTTTTGAGTGAATTGGAGAATTTCAGATTTTTGCTGAAATTGTGACCCCGGGGCTTAGAAATTTTTTTCCCCACAGGTTAAGTTGTCGAGGGCTGATTTCATGTCCTATGATAAAAAGCCTTCTGTTTCCACCGCCAAACCTTTCTGGGGAGTATTTGCAAAACTTTGGCACCATTTGTGAGTGAATTGGAGAACTGCAGATTTTTGTTGAAGTTGTGACCCCGCGGCTTAGAAATTTTTTTTTTCACAGGTTAAGTTGTCGAGGGCTGATTTCATGTCCTATGATAAAAAGCCGTCTGTTTCCACCGCCAAACCTTTCCGGGAAGAATTTGCAACAGTTTAGCACCATTTTTGAGTGAATTGGAGAATTTCAGATTTTTGCTGAAATTGTGACCCCGGGGCTTAGAATTTTTTTTTCACAGCTTAAGTTGTCGACGGCTGATTTCTTGGCCTATGATAAAAAGCCTTCTGTTTCCACCGCCAAACCTTTCCGGGAAGAATTTGCAACAGTTTAGCACCATTTTTGAGTGAATTGGAGAATTTCAGATTTTTTATGAAATTGTGACCCCGGGGCTTAGAATTTTTTTTTTTCACAGGTTAAGTTGTCGAGGGCTGATTTCATGTCCTATGATAAAAAGCCTTCTGTTTCCACCGCCAAACCTTTCAGGGGAGTATTTGCAACACGTTGGCACCATCTTTGAGTGAATTGGAGAATTTCAGATTTTTGCTGAAGTTGTGACCTCGGGGCTTAGAATTTTTTTTTCACAGGTTAAGTTGTCGAGGGCTGATTTCTTGGCCTATGATAAAAAGCCTTCTGTTTCCACCGCCAAACCTTTCAGGGGAGAATTTGCAACACGTTGGCACCATCTTTGAGTGAATTGGAGAATTTCAGATTTTTGCTGAAATTGTGACCCCGGGGCGTAGAATTTTTTTTTTTCACAGGTTAAGTTGGCGAGGGCTGATTTCATGTCCTATGATAAAAAGCCTTCAGTTTCCACTGCCAAACCTTTCAGGGGAGAATTTCCAACTGTTTAGCAGCATTTTTGAGTGAGTTGGAGAATTTCAGATTTTTGCTGAAGTTGTGACCCCGGGGCTTAGAATTTTTTTTTTTCACAGGTTAAGTTGTCGAGGGCTGATTTCATGTCCTATGATAAAAAGCCTTCTGTTTCCACTGCCAAACCTTTCAGGGGAGAATTTACAACAGTTTAGCACCATTTTTGAGTGAATTGGAGAATTTCAGATTTTTGTTGAAGTTGTGACCCCGGGGCTTAGAAATTTTTTTTTTCACAGGTTAAGTTGTCGAGGGCTGATTTCATGTCCTATGATAAAAAGCCTTCTGTTTCCACCACCAAAGCTTTCCGGGAAGAATTTGCAACAGTTTAGCACCATTTTTGAGTGAATTGGAGAATTTCAGATTTTTGCTGAAATTGTGACCCCGGGGCTTAGAAATTTTTTTCCCCACAGGTTAAGTTGTCGAGGGCTGATTTCATGTCCTATGATAAAAAGCCTTCTGTTTCCACCGCCAAACCTTTCAGGGGAGTATTTGCAAAACTTTGGCACCATTTGTGAGTGAATTGGAGAATTTCAGAGTTTTGCTGAAATTGTGACCCCAGGGCTTAGAAAATTTTTTTTTCACAGGTTAAGTTGTCGAGGGTTGATTTCTTGGCCTATGATAAAAAGCCTTCTGTTGCCACCGCCAATCCTTTCAGGGGAGAATTTGCAACAGTTTAGCACCATTTTTGAGTGAATTGGAGAATTTCAGATTTTTGCTGAAGTTGTGACCCCGGGGCTTAGAAATTTTTTTTTTCACAGGTTAAGTTGTCGAGGGCTGATTTCATGTCCTATGATAAAAAGCCTTCTGTTTCCACCACCAAAGCTTTCCGGGAAGAATTTGCAACATTTTAGCACCATTTTTGAGTGAATTGGAGAATTTCAGATTTTTGCTGAAATTGTGACCCCGGGGCTTAGAAATTTTTTTTTTCACAGGTTAAGGTGTCGAGGGTTGATTTCATGTCCTATGATAAAAAGCCTTCTGTTTCCACCGACAAACCTTTCCAGGAAGAATTTGCAAAATTTTAGCACCATTTTTGAGTGAAATGGAGAATTTCAGATTTTTGCTGAAGTTGTGACCCCGGGGCTTAGAAATTTTTTTTCCCGCAGGTTAAGTTGTCGAGGGCTGATTTCATGTCCTATGATAAAAAGCCTTCTGTTTCCACCGCCAAACCTTTCCGGGAAGAATTTGCAACAGTTTAGCACCATTTTTGAGTGAATTGGAGAATTTCAGATTTTTGATGAAATTGTGACCCCGGGGCTTAGAAATTTTTTTTTTCACAGGTTAAGTTGTCGAGGGCTGATTTCATGTCCTATGATAAAAAGCCTTCTGTTTCCACTGCCAAACCTTTCAGGGGAGTATTTGCAACACGTTGGCACCATCTTTGAGTGAATTGGAGAATTTCAGATTTTTGCTGAAGTTGTGACCTCGGGGCTTAGAATTTTTTTTTTTACAGGTGAAGTTGTCGAGGGCTGATTTCTTGGCCTATGATAAAAAGCCTTCTGTTTCCACCGCCAAACCTTTCCGGGAAGAATTTGCAAAATTTTAGCACCATTTTTGAGTGAAATGGAGAATTTCAGATTTTTGCTGAAGTTGTGACCCCGGGGCTTAGAAATTTTTTTTCCCGCAGGTTAAGTTGTCGAGGGCTGATTTCATGTCCTATGATAAAAAGCCTTCTGTTTCCACTGCCAAACCTTTCAGGGGAGAATTTACAACAGTTTAGCACCATTTTTGAGTGAATTGGAGAATTTCAGATTTTTGTTGAAGTTGTGACCCCGGGGCTTAGAAATTTTTTTTTTCACAGGTTAAGTTGTCGAGGGCTGATTTCATGTCCTATGATAAAAAGCCTTCTGTTTCCACCACCAAAGCTTTCCGGGAAGAATTTGCAACAGTTTAGCACCATTTTTGAGTGAATTGGAGAATTTCAGATTTTTGCTGAAATTGTGACCCCGGGGCTTAGAAATTTTTTTCCCCACAGGTTAAGTTGTCGAGGGCTGATTTCATGTCCTATGATAAAAAGCCTTCTGTTTCCACCGCCAAACCTTTCTGGGGAGTATTTGCAAAACTTTGGCACCATTTGTGAGTGAATTGGAGAACTGCAGATTTTTGTTGAAGTTGTGACCCCGCGGCTTAGAAATTTTTTTTTTCACAGGTTAAGTTGTCGAGGGCTGATTTCATGTCCTATGATAAAAAGCCGTCTGTTTCCACCGCCAAACCTTTCCGGGAAGAATTTGCAACAGTTTAGCACCATTTTTGAGTGAATTGGAGAATTTCAGATTTTTGCTGAAATTGTGACCCCGGGGCTTAGAATTTTTTTTTCACAGCTTAAGTTGTCGACGGCTGATTTCTTGGCCTATGATAAAAAGCCTTCTGTTTCCACCGCCAAACCTTTCCGGGAAGAATTTGCAACAGTTTAGCACCATTTTTGAGTGAATTGGAGAATTTCAGATTTTTTATGAAATTGTGACCCCGGGGCTTAGAATTTTTTTTTTTCACAGGTTAAGTTGTCGAGGGCTGATTTCATGTCCTATGATAAAAAGCCTTCTGTTTCCACCGCCAAACCTTTCAGGGGAGTATTTGCAACACGTTGGCACCATCTTTGAGTGAATTGGAGAATTTCAGATTTTTGCTGAAGTTGTGACCTCGGGGCTTAGAATTTTTTTTTCACAGGTTAAGTTGTCGAGGGCTGATTTCTTGGCCTATGATAAAAAGCCTTCTGTTTCCACCGCCAAACCTTTCAGGGGAGAATTTGCAACACGTTGGCACCATCTTTGAGTGAATTGGAGAATTTCAGATTTTTGCTGAAATTGTGACCCCGGGGCTTAGAATTTTTTTTTTTCACAGGTTAAGTTGGCGAGGGCTGATTTCATGTCCTATGATAAAAAGCCTTCAGTTTCCACTGCCAAACCTTTCAGGGGAGAATTTCCAACTGTTTAGCAGCATTTTTGAGTGAGTTGGAGAATTTCAGATTTTTGCTGAAGTTGTGACCCCGGGGCTTAGAATTTTTTTTTTTCACAGGTTAAGTTGTCGAGGGCTGATTTCATGTCCTATGATAAAAAGCCTTCTGTTTCCACTGCCAAACCTTTCAGGGGAGAATTTACAACAGTTTAGCACCATTTTTGAGTGAATTGGAGAATTTCAGATTTTTGTTGAAGTTGTGACCCCGGGGCTTAGAAATTTTTTTTTTCACAGGTTAAGTTGTCGAGGGCTGATTTCATGTCCTATGATAAAAAGCCTTCTGTTTCCACCACCAAAGCTTTCCGGGAAGAATTTGCAACAGTTTAGCACCATTTTTGAGTGAATTGGAGAATTTCAGATTTTTGCTGAAATTGTGACCCCGGGGCTTAGAAATTTTTTTCCCCACAGGTTAAGTTGTCGAGGGCTGATTTCATGTCCTATGATAAAAAGCCTTCTGTTTCCACCGCCAAACCTTTCAGGGGAGTATTTGCAAAACTTTGGCACCATTTGTGAGTGAATTGGAGAATTTCAGAGTTTTGCTGAAATTGTGACCCCAGGGCTTAGAAAATTTTTTTTTCACAGGTTAAGTTGTCGAGGGTTGATTTCTTGGCCTATGATAAAAAGCCTTCTGTTGCCACCGCCAATCCTTTCAGGGGAGAATTTGCAACAGTTTAGCACCATTTTTGAGTGAATTGGAGAATTTCAGATTTTTGCTGAAGTTGTGACCCCGGGGCTTAGAAATTTTTTTTTTCACAGGTTAAGTTGTCGAGGGCTGATTTCATGTCCTATGATAAAAAGCCTTCTGTTTCCACCACCAAAGCTTTCCGGGAAGAATTTGCAACATTTTAGCACCATTTTTGAGTGAATTGGAGAATTTCAGATTTTTGCTGAAATTGTGACCCCGGGGCTTAGAAATTTTTTTTTTCACAGGTTAAGGTGTCGAGGGTTGATTTCATGTCCTATGATAAAAAGCCTTCTGTTTCCACCGACAAACCTTTCCAGGAAGAATTTGCAAAATTTTAGCACCATTTTTGAGTGAAATGGAGAATTTCAGATTTTTGCTGAAGTTGTGACCCCGGGGCTTAGAAATTTTTTTTCCCGCAGGTTAAGTTGTCGAGGGCTGATTTCATGTCCTATGATAAAAAGCCTTCTGTTTCCACCGCCAAACCTTTCCGGGAAGAATTTGCAACAGTTTAGCACCATTTTTGAGTGAATTGGAGAATTTCAGATTTTTGATGAAATTGTGACCCCGGGGCTTAGAAATTTTTTTTTTCACAGGTTAAGTTGTCGAGGGCTGATTTCATGTCCTATGATAAAAAGCCTTCTGTTTCCACTGCCAAACCTTTCAGGGGAGTATTTGCAACACGTTGGCACCATCTTTGAGTGAATTGGAGAATTTCAGATTTTTGCTGAAGTTGTGACCTCGGGGCTTAGAATTTTTTTTTTTACAGGTGAAGTTGTCGAGGGCTGATTTCTTGGCCTATGATAAAAAGCCTTCTGTTTCCACCGCCAAACCTTTCCGGGAAGAATTTGCAACAGTTTAGCACCATTTTTGAGTGAATTGGAGAATTTCAGATTTTTGATGAAATTGTGACCCCGGGGTTTAGAAATTTTTTTTTTCACAGGTTAAGTTGTCGAGGGCTGATTTCTTGGCCTATGATAAAAAGCCTTCTGTTTCCACCGCCAAACCTTTCAGGGGAGAATTTGCAACAGTTTAGCACCATTTTTGAGTGAATTGGAGAATTTCAGATTTTTGTTGAAGTTGTGACCCCGGGGCTTAGAAATTTTTTTTTTCACAGGTTAAGTTGTCGAGGGCTGATTTCATGTCCTATGATAAAAAGCCTTCTGTTTCCACCACCAAAGCTTTCCGGGAAGAATTTACAACAGTTTAGCACCATTTTTGAGTGAATTGGAGAATTTCAGATTTTTGCTGAAATTGTGACCCCGGGGCTTAGAAATTTTTTTCCCCACAGGTTAAGTTGTCGAGGGCTGATTTCATGTCCTATGATAAAAAGCCTTCTGTTTCCACCGCCAAACCTTTCTGGGGAGTATTTGCAAAACTTTGGCACCATTTGTGAGTGAATTGGAGAACTGCAGATTTTTGTTGAAGTTGTGACCCCGCGGCTTAGAAATTTTTTTTTTCACAGGTTAAGTTGTCGAGGGCTGATTTCATGTCCTATGATAAAAAGCCGTCTGTTTCCACCGCCAAACCTTTCCGGGAAGAATTTGCAACAGTTTAGCACCATTTTTGAGTGAATTGGAGAATTTCAGATTTTTGCTGAAATTGTGACCCCGGGGCTTAGAATTTTTTTTTCACAGCTTAAGTTGTCGACGGCTGATTTCTTGGCCTATGATAAAAAGCCTTCTGTTTCCACCGCCAAACCTTTCAGGGGAGAATTTGCAACAGTTTAGCACCATTTTTGAGTGAATTGGAGAATTTCAGATTTTTGTTGAAGTTGTGACCCCGGGGCTTAGAAATTTTTTTTTTCACAGGTTAAGTTGTCGAGGGCTGATTTCATGTCCTATGATAAAAAGCCTTCTGTTTCCACCACCAAAGCTTTCCGGGAAGAATTTACAACAGTTTAGCACCATTTTTGAGTGAATTGGAGAATTTCAGATTTTTGCTGAAATTGTGACCCCGGGGCTTAGAAATTTTTTTCCCCACAGGTTAAGTTGTCGAGGGCTGATTTCATGTCCTATGATAAAAAGCCTTCTGTTTCCACCGCCAAACCTTTCTGGGGAGTATTTGCAAAACTTTGGCACCATTTGTGAGTGAATTGGAGAACTGCAGATTTTTGTTGAAGTTGTGACCCCGCGGCTTAGAAATTTTTTTTTTCACAGGTTAAGTTGTCGAGGGCTGATTTCATGTCCTATGATAAAAAGCCGTCTGTTTCCACCGCCAAACCTTTCCGGGAAGAATTTGCAACAGTTTAGCACCATTTTTGAGTGAATTGGAGAATTTCAGATTTTTGCTGAAATTGTGACCCCGGGGCTTAGAATTTTTTTTTCACAGCTTAAGTTGTCGACGGCTGATTTCTTGGCCTATGATAAAAAGCCTTCTGTTTCCACCGCCAAACCTTTCCGGGAAGAATTTGCAACAGTTTAGCACCATTTTTGAGTGAATTGGAGAATTTCAGATTTTTTATGAAATTGTGACCCCGGGGCTTAGAATTTTTTTTTTTCACAGGTTAAGTTGTCGAGGGCTGATTTCATGTCCTATGATAAAAAGCCTTCTGTTTCCACCACCAAAGCTTTCCGGGAAGAATTTGCAACAGTTTAGCACCATTTTTGAGTGAATTGGAGAATTTCAGATTTTTGCTGAAATTGTGACCCCGGGGCTTAGAAATTTTTTTCCCCACAGGTTAAGTTGTCGAGGGCTGATTTCATGTCCTATGATAAAAAGCCTTCTGTTTCCACCGCCAAACCTTTCTGGGGAGTATTTGCAAAACTTTGGCACCATTTGTGAGTGAATTGGAGAACTGCAGATTTTTGTTGAAGTTGTGACCCCGCGGCTTAGAAATTTTTTTTTTCACAGGTTAAGTTGTCGAGGGCTGATTTCATGTCCTATGATAAAAAGCCGTCTGTTTCCACCGCCAAACCTTTCCGGGAAGAATTTGCAACAGTTTAGCACCATTTTTGAGTGAATTGGAGAATTTCAGATTTTTGCTGAAATTGTGACCCCGGGGCTTAGAATTTTTTTTTCACAGCTTAAGTTGTCGACGGCTGATTTCTTGGCCTATGATAAAAAGCCTTCTGTTTCCACCGCCAAACCTTTCCGGGAAGAATTTGCAACAGTTTAGCACCATTTTTGAGTGAATTGGAGAATTTCAGATTTTTTATGAAATTGTGACCCCGGGGCTTAGAATTTTTTTTTTTCACAGGTTAAGTTGTCGAGGGCTGATTTCATGTCCTATGATAAAAAGCCTTCTGTTTCCACCGCCAAACCTTTCAGGGGAGTATTTGCAACACGTTGGCACCATCTTTGAGTGAATTGGAGAATTTCAGATTTTTGCTGAAGTTGTGACCTCGGGGCTTAGAATTTTTTTTTCACAGGTTAAGTTGTCGAGGGCTGATTTCTTGGCCTATGATAAAAAGCCTTCTGTTTCCACCGCCAAACCTTTCAGGGGAGAATTTGCAACACGTTGGCACCATCTTTGAGTGAATTGGAGAATTTCAGATTTTTGCTGAAATTGTGACCCCGGGGCTTAGAATTTTTTTTTTTCACAGGTTAAGTTGGCGAGGGCTGATTTCATGTCCTATGATAAAAAGCCTTCAGTTTCCACTGCCAAACCTTTCAGGGGAGAATTTCCAACTGTTTAGCAGCATTTTTGAGTGAGTTGGAGAATTTCAGATTTTTGCTGAAGTTGTGACCCCGGGGCTTAGAATTTTTTTTTTTCACAGGTTAAGTTGTCGAGGGCTGATTTCATGTCCTATGATAAAAAGCCTTCTGTTTCCACTGCCAAACCTTTCAGGGGAGAATTTACAACAGTTTAGCACCATTTTTGAGTGAATTGGAGAATTTCAGATTTTTGTTGAAGTTGTGACCCCGGGGCTTAGAAATTTTTTTTTTCACAGGTTAAGTTGTCGAGGGCTGATTTCATGTCCTATGATAAAAAGCCTTCTGTTTCCACCACCAAAGCTTTCCGGGAAGAATTTGCAACAGTTTAGCACCATTTTTGAGTGAATTGGAGAATTTCAGATTTTTGCTGAAATTGTGACCCCGGGGCTTAGAAATTTTTTTCCCCACAGGTTAAGTTGTCGAGGGCTGATTTCATGTCCTATGATAAAAAGCCTTCTGTTTCCACCGCCAAACCTTTCAGGGGAGTATTTGCAAAACTTTGGCACCATTTGTGAGTGAATTGGAGAATTTCAGAGTTTTGCTGAAATTGTGACCCCAGGGCTTAGAAAATTTTTTTTTCACAGGTTAAGTTGTCGAGGGTTGATTTCTTGGCCTATGATAAAAAGCCTTCTGTTGCCACCGCCAATCCTTTCAGGGGAGAATTTGCAACAGTTTAGCACCATTTTTGAGTGAATTGGAGAATTTCAGATTTTTGCTGAAGTTGTGACCCCGGGGCTTAGAAATTTTTTTTTTCACAGGTTAAGTTGTCGAGGGCTGATTTCATGTCCTATGATAAAAAGCCTTCTGTTTCCACCACCAAAGCTTTCCGGGAAGAATTTGCAACATTTTAGCACCATTTTTGAGTGAATTGGAGAATTTCAGATTTTTGCTGAAATTGTGACCCCGGGGCTTAGAAATTTTTTTTTTCACAGGTTAAGGTGTCGAGGGTTGATTTCTTGGCCTATGATAAAAAGCCTTCTGTTTCCACCGCCAAACCTTTCCGGGAAGAATTTGCAAAATTTTAGCACCATTTTTGAGTGAAATGGAGAATTTCAGATTTTTGCTGAAGTTGTGACCCCGGGGCTTAGAAATTTTTTTTCCCGCAGGTTAAGTTGTCGAGGGCTGATTTCATGTCCTATGATAAAAAGCCTTCTGTTTCCACTGCCAAACCTTTCAGGGGAGAATTTACAACAGTTTAGCACCATTTTTGAGTGAATTGGAGAATTTCAGATTTCTGTTGAAGTTGTGACCCCGGGGCTTAGAAATTTTTTTTTTCACAGGTTAAGTTGTCGAGGGCTGATTTCATGTCCTATGATAAAAAGCCTTCTGTTTCCACCGCCAAACCTTTCTGGGGAGTATTTGCAAAACTTTGGCACCATTTGTGAGTGAATTGGAGAACTGCAGATTTTTGTTGAAGTTGTGACCCCGCGGCTTAGAAATTTTTTTTTTCACAGGTTAAGTTGTCGAGGGCTGATTTCATGTCCTATGATAAAAAGCCGTCTGTTTCCACCGCCAAACCTTTCCGGGAAGAATTTGCAACAGTTTAGCACCATTTTTGAGTGAATTGGAGAATTTCAGATTTTTGCTGAAATTGTGACCCCGGGGCTTAGAATTTTTTTTTCACAGCTTAAGTTGTCGACGGCTGATTTCTTGGCCTATGATAAAAAGCCTTCTGTTTCCACCGCCAAACCTTTCCGGGAAGAATTTGCAACAGTTTAGCACCATTTTTGAGTGAATTGGAGAATTTCAGATTTTTTATGAAATTGTGACCCCGGGGCTTAGAATTTTTTTTTTTCACAGGTTAAGTTGTCGAGGGCTGATTTCATGTCCTATGATAAAAAGCCTTCTGTTTCCACCACCAAAGCTTTCCGGGAAGAATTTGCAACAGTTTAGCACCATTTTTGAGTGAATTGGAGAATTTCAGATTTTTGCTGAAATTGTGACCCCGGGGCTTAGAAATTTTTTTCCCCACAGGTTAAGTTGTCGAGGGCTGATTTCATGTCCTATGATAAAAAGCCTTCTGTTTCCACCGCCAAACCTTTCTGGGGAGTATTTGCAAAACTTTGGCACCATTTGTGAGTGAATTGGAGAACTGCAGATTTTTGTTGAAGTTGTGACCCCGCGGCTTAGAAATTTTTTTTTTCACAGGTTAAGTTGTCGAGGGCTGATTTCATGTCCTATGATAAAAAGCCGTCTGTTTCCACCGCCAAACCTTTCCGGGAAGAATTTGCAACAGTTTAGCACCATTTTTGAGTGAATTGGAGAATTTCAGATTTTTGCTGAAATTGTGACCCCGGGGCTTAGAATTTTTTTTTCACAGCTTAAGTTGTCGACGGCTGATTTCTTGGCCTATGATAAAAAGCCTTCTGTTTCCACCGCCAAACCTTTCCGGGAAGAATTTGCAACAGTTTAGCACCATTTTTGAGTGAATTGGAGAATTTCAGATTTTTTATGAAATTGTGACCCCGGGGCTTAGAATTTTTTTTTTTCACAGGTTAAGTTGTCGAGGGCTGATTTCATGTCCTATGATAAAAAGCCTTCTGTTTCCACCGCCAAACCTTTCAGGGGAGTATTTGCAACACGTTGGCACCATCTTTGAGTGAATTGGAGAATTTCAGATTTTTGCTGAAGTTGTGACCTCGGGGCTTAGAATTTTTTTTTCACAGGTTAAGTTGTCGAGGGCTGATTTCTTGGCCTATGATAAAAAGCCTTCTGTTTCCACCGCCAAACCTTTCAGGGGAGAATTTGCAACACGTTGGCACCATTTTTGAGTGAATTGGAGAATTTCAGATTTTTGCTGAAATTGTGACCCCGGGGCTTAGAATTTTTTTTTTTCACAGGTTAAGTTGGCGAGGGCTGATTTCATGTCCTATGATAAAAAGCCTTCTGTTTCCACTGCCAAACCTTTCAGGGGAGAATTTACAACTGTTTAGCAGCATTTTTGAATGAGTTGGAGAATTTCAGATTTTTGCTGAAGTTGTGACCCCGGGGCTTAGAATTTTTTTTTTTCACAGGTTAAGTTGTCGAGGGCTGATTTCATGTCCTATGATAAAAAGCCTTCTGTTTCCACTGCCAAACCTTTCAGGGGAGAATTTACAACAGTTTAGCACCATTTTTGAGTGAATTGGAGAATTTCAGATTTTTGTTGAAGTTGTGACCCCGGGGCTTAGAAATTTTTTTTTTCACAGGTTAAGTTGTCGAGGGCTGATTTCATGTCCTATGATAAAAAGCCTTCTGTTTCCACCACCAAAGCTTTCCGGGAAGAATTTGCAACAGTTTAGCACCATTTTTGAGTGAATTGGAGAATTTCAGATTTTTGCTGAAATTGTGACCCCGGGGCTTAGAAATTTTTTTCCCCACAGGTTAAGTTGTCGAGGGCTGATTTCATGTCCTATGATAAAAAGCCTTCTGTTTCCACCGCCAAACCTTTCTGGGGAGTATTTGCAAAACTTTGGCACCATTTGTGAGTGAATTGGAGAACTGCAGATTTTTGTTGAAGTTGTGACCCCGCGGCTTAGAAATTTTTTTTTTCACAGGTTAAGTTGTCGAGGGCTGATTTCATGTCCTATGATAAAAAGCCGTCTGTTTCCACCGCCAAACCTTTCCGGGAAGAATTTGCAACAGTTTAGCACCATTTTTGAGTGAATTGGAGAATTTCAGATTTTTGCTGAAATTGTGACCCCGGGGCTTAGAATTTTTTTTTCACAGCTTAAGTTGTCGACGGCTGATTTCTTGGCCTATGATAAAAAGCCTTCTGTTTCCACCGCCAAACCTTTCCGGGAAGAATTTGCAACAGTTTAGCACCATTTTTGAGTGAATTGGAGAATTTCAGATTTTTTATGAAATTGTGACCCCGGGGCTTAGAATTTTTTTTTTTCACAGGTTAAGTTGTCGAGGGCTGATTTCATGTCCTATGATAAAAAGCCTTCTGTTTCCACCACCAAAGCTTTCCGGGAAGAATTTGCAACAGTTTAGCACCATTTTTGAGTGAATTGGAGAATTTCAGATTTTTGCTGAAATTGTGACCCCGGGGCTTAGAAATTTTTTTCCCCACAGGTTAAGTTGTCGAGGGCTGATTTCATGTCCTATGATAAAAAGCCTTCTGTTTCCACCGCCAAACCTTTCTGGGGAGTATTTGCAAAACTTTGGCACCATTTGTGAGTGAATTGGAGAACTGCAGATTTTTGTTGAAGTTGTGACCCCGCGGCTTAGAAATTTTTTTTTTCACAGGTTAAGTTGTCGAGGGCTGATTTCATGTCCTATGATAAAAAGCCGTCTGTTTCCACCGCCAAACCTTTCCGGGAAGAATTTGCAACAGTTTAGCACCATTTTTGAGTGAATTGGAGAATTTCAGATTTTTGCTGAAATTGTGACCCCGGGGCTTAGAATTTTTTTTTCACAGCTTAAGTTGTCGACGGCTGATTTCTTGGCCTATGATAAAAAGCCTTCTGTTTCCACCGCCAAACCTTTCCGGGAAGAATTTGCAACAGTTTAGCACCATTTTTGAGTGAATTGGAGAATTTCAGATTTTTTATGAAATTGTGACCCCGGGGCTTAGAATTTTTTTTTTTCACAGGTTAAGTTGTCGAGGGCTGATTTCATGTCCTATGATAAAAAGCCTTCTGTTTCCACCGCCAAACCTTTCAGGGGAGTATTTGCAACACGTTGGCACCATCTTTGAGTGAATTGGAGAATTTCAGATTTTTGCTGAAGTTGTGACCTCGGGGCTTAGAATTTTTTTTTCACAGGTTAAGTTGTCGAGGGCTGATTTCTTGGCCTATGATAAAAAGCCTTCTGTTTCCACCGCCAAACCTTTCAGGGGAGAATTTGCAACACGTTGGCACCATCTTTGAGTGAATTGGAGAATTTCAGATTTTTGCTGAAATTGTGACCCCGGGGCTTAGAATTTTTTTTTTTCACAGGTTAAGTTGGCGAGGGCTGATTTCATGTCCTATGATAAAAAGCCTTCAGTTTCCACCGCCAAACCTTTCAGGGGAGAATTTCCAACTGTTTAGCAGCATTTTTGAGTGAGTTGGAGAATTTCAGATTTTTGCTGAAGTTGTGACCCCGGGGCTTAGAATTTTTTTTTTTCACAGGTTAAGTTGTCGAGTGCTGATTTCATGTCCTATGATAAAAAGCCTTCTGTTTCCACTGCCAAACCTTTCAGGGGAGAATTTACAACAGTTTAGCACCATTTTTGAGTGAATTGGAGAATTTCAGATTTTTGTTGAAGTTGTGACCCCGGGGCTTAGAAATTTTTTTTTTCACAGGTTAAGTTGTCGAGGGCTGATTTCATGTCCTATGATAAAAAGCCTTCTGTTTCCACCACCAAAGCTTTCCGGGAAGAATTTGCAACAGTTTAGCACCATTTTTGAGTGAATTGGAGAATTTCAGATTTTTGCTGAAATTGTGACCCCGGGGCTTAGAAATTTTTTTCCCCACAGGTTAAGTTGTCGAGGGCTGATTTCATGTCCTATGATAAAAAGCCTTCTGTTTCCACCGCCAAACCTTTCAGGGGAGTATTTGCAAAACTTTGGCACCATTTGTGAGTGAATTGGAGAATTTCAGAGTTTTGCTGAAATTGTGACCCCAGGGCTTAGAAAATTTTTTTTTCACAGGTTAAGTTGTCGAGGGTTGATTTCTTGGCCTATGATAAAAAGCCTACTGTTGCCACCGCCAATCCTTTCAGGGGAGAATTTGCAACAGTTTAGCACCATTTTTGAGTGAATTGGAGAATTTCAGATTTTTGCTGAAGTTGTGACCCCGGGGCTTAGAAATTTTTTTTTCACAGGTTAAGTTGTCGTTGGCTGATTTCATGTCCTATGATAAAAAGCCTTCTGTTTCCACCACCAAAGCTTTCCGGGAAGAATTTGCAACAGTTTAGCACCATTTTTGAGTGAATTGGAGAATTTCAGATTTTTGCTGAAA
Organism: Podarcis vaucheri; assembly: GCF_965113315.1. Classification (NCBI taxonomy): domain Eukaryota; kingdom Metazoa; phylum Chordata; class Lepidosauria; order Squamata; family Lacertidae; genus Podarcis; species Podarcis vaucheri. The sequence continues at coordinate 23,215 of NW_028118766.1, read as the reverse complement.
TTGTGACCCCGGGGCTTAGAATTTTTTTTTCACAGCTTAAGTTGTCGACGGCTGATTTCTTGGCCTATGATAAAAAGCCTTCTGTTTCCACCGCCAAACCTTTCCGGGAAGAATTTGCAACAGTTTAGCACCATTTTTGAGTGAATTGGAGAATTTCAGATTTTTTATGAAATTGTGACCCCGGGGCTTAGAATTTTTTTTTTTCACAGGTTAAGTTGTCGAGGGCTGATTTCATGTCCTATGATAAAAAGCCTTCTGTTTCCACCACCAAAGCTTTCCGGGAAGAATTTGCAACAGTTTAGCACCATTTTTGAGTGAATTGGAGAATTTCAGATTTTTGCTGAAATTGTGACCCCGGGGCTTAGAAATTTTTTTCCCCACAGGTTAAGTTGTCGAGGGCTGATTTCATGTCCTATGATAAAAAGCCTTCTGTTTCCACCGCCAAACCTTTCTGGGGAGTATTTGCAAAACTTTGGCACCATTTGTGAGTGAATTGGAGAACTGCAGATTTTTGTTGAAGTTGTGACCCCGCGGCTTAGAAATTTTTTTTTTCACAGGTTAAGTTGTCGAGGGCTGATTTCATGTCCTATGATAAAAAGCCGTCTGTTTCCACCGCCAAACCTTTCCGGGAAGAATTTGCAACAGTTTAGCACCATTTTTGAGTGAATTGGAGAATTTCAGATTTTTGCTGAAATTGTGACCCCGGGGCTTAGAATTTTTTTTTCACAGCTTAAGTTGTCGACGGCTGATTTCTTGGCCTATGATAAAAAGCCTTCTGTTTCCACCGCCAAACCTTTCCGGGAAGAATTTGCAACAGTTTAGCACCATTTTTGAGTGAATTGGAGAATTTCAGATTTTTTATGAAATTGTGACCCCGGGGCTTAGAATTTTTTTTTTTCACAGGTTAAGTTGTCGAGGGCTGATTTCATGTCCTATGATAAAAAGCCTTCTGTTTCCACCGCCAAACCTTTCAGGGGAGTATTTGCAACACGTTGGCACCATCTTTGAGTGAATTGGAGAATTTCAGATTTTTGCTGAAGTTGTGACCTCGGGGCTTAGAATTTTTTTTTCACAGGTTAAGTTGTCGAGGGCTGATTTCTTGGCCTATGATAAAAAGCCTTCTGTTTCCACCGCCAAACCTTTCAGGGGAGAATTTGCAACACGTTGGCACCATCTTTGAGTGAATTGGAGAATTTCAGATTTTTGCTGAAATTGTGACCCCGGGGCTTAGAATTTTTTTTTTTCACAGGTTAAGTTGGCGAGGGCTGATTTCATGTCCTATGATAAAAAGCCTTCAGTTTCCACCGCCAAACCTTTCAGGGGAGAATTTCCAACTGTTTAGCAGCATTTTTGAGTGAGTTGGAGAATTTCAGATTTTTGCTGAAGTTGTGACCCCGGGGCTTAGAATTTTTTTTTTTCACAGGTTAAGTTGTCGAGGGCTGATTTCATGTCCTATGATAAAAAGCCTTCTGTTTCCACTGCCAAACCTTTCAGGGGAGAATTTACAACAGTTTAGCACCATTTTTGAGTGAATTGGAGAATTTCAGATTTTTGTTGAAGTTGTGACCCCGGGGGCTTAGAAATTTTTTTTTTCACAGGTTAAGTTGTCGAGGGCTGATTTCATGTCCTATGATAAAAAGCCTTCTGTTTCCACCGCCAAACCTTTCAGGGGAGTATTTGCAAAACTTTGGCACCATTTGTGAGTGAATTGGAGAATTTCAGAGTTTTGCTGAAATTGTGACCCCAGGGCTTAGAAAATTTTTTTTTCACAGGTTAAGTTGTCGAGGGTTGATTTCTTGGCCTATGATAAAAAGCCTTCTGTTGCCACCGCCAATCCTTTCAGGGGAGAATTTGCAACAGTTTAGCACCATTTTTGAGTGAATTGGAGAATTTCAGATTTTTGCTGAAGTTGTGACCCCGGGGCTTAGAAATTTTTTTTTCACAGGTTAAGTTGTCGTTGGCTGATTTCATGTCCTATGATAAAAAGCCTTCTGTTTCCACCACCAAAGCTTTCCGGGAAGAATTTGCAACAGTTTAGCACCATTTTTGAGTGAATTGGAGAATTTCAGATTTTTGCTGAAATTGTGACCCCGGGGCTTAGAAATTTTTTTTTTCACAGGTTAAGGTGTCGAGGGTTGATTTCATGTCCTATGATAAAAAGCCTTCTGTTTCCACCGACAAACCTTTCCAGGAAGAATTTGCAAAATTTTAGCACCATTTTTGAGTGAAATGGAGAATTTCAGATTTTTGCTGAAGTTGTGACCCCGGGGCTTAGAAAATTTTTTTCCCACAGGTTAAGTTGTCGAGGGCTGATTTCATGTCCTATGATAAAAAGCCTTCTGTTTCCACCGCCAAACCTTTCCGGGAAGAATTTGCAACAGTTTAGCACCATTTTTGAGTGAATTGGAGAATTTCAGATTTTTGATGAAATTGTGACCCCGGGGCTTAGAAATTTTTTTTTTCACAGGTTAAGTTGTCGAGGGCTGATTTCATGTCCTATGATAAAAAGCCTTCTGTTTCCACCGCCAAACCTTTCAGGGGAGTATTTGCAACACGTTGGCACCATTTGTGAGTGAATTGGAGAATTTCAGATTTTTGCTGAAGTTGTGACCTCGGGGCTTAGAATTTTTTTTTTTACAGGTGAAGTTGTCGAGGGCTGATTTCTTGGCCTATGATAAAAAGCCTTCTGTTTCCACCGCCAAACCTTTCCGGGAAGAATTTGCAACAGTTTAGCACCATTTTTGAGTGAATTGGAGAATTTCAGATTTTTGATGAAATTGTGACCCCGGGGTTTAGAAATTTTTTTTTTCACAGGTTAAGTTGTCGAGGGCTGATTTCTTGGCCTATGATAAAAAGCCTTCTGTTTCCACCGCCAAACCTTTCAGGGGAGAATTTGCAACAGTTTAGCACCATTTTTGAGTGAATTGGAGAATTTCAGATTTTTGCTGAAATTGTGACCCCGGGGCTTAGAAATTTTTTTCCCCACAGGTTAGGTTGTCGAGGGCTGATTTCATGTCCTATGATAAAAAGCCTTCTGTTTCCACTGCCAAACCTTTCAGGGGAGAATTTACAACAGTTTAGCACCATTTTTGAGTGAATTGGAGAATTTCAGATTTTTGCTGAAGTTGTGACCCCGGGGCTTAGAAATTTTTTTTTTACAGGTTAAGTTGTCGAGGGCTGATTTCTTGGCCTATGATAAAAAGCCTTCTGTTTCCACCGCCAAACCTTTCAGGGGAGAATTTGCAACAGTTTAGCACCATTTTTGAGTGAATTGGAGAATTTCAGATTTTTGCTGAAATTGTGACCCCGGGGCTTAGAATTTTTTTTTTTCACAGGTTAAGTTGGCGAGGGCTGATTTCATGTCCTATGATAAAAAGCCTTCTGTTTCCACTGCCAAACTTTTCAGGGGAGAATTTACAACTGTTTAGCAGCATTTTTGAGTGAGTTGGAGAATTTCAGATTTTTGCTGAAGTTGTGACCCCGGGGCTTAGAATTTTTTTTTTTCACAGGTTAAGTTGTCGAGGGCTGATTTCATGTCCTATGATAAAAAGCCTTCTGTTTCCACTGCCAAACCTTTCAGGGGAGAATTTACAACAGTTTAGCACCATTTTTGAGTGAATTGGAGAATTTCAGATTTTTGTTGAAGTTGTGACCCCGGGGCTTAGAAATTTTTTTTTTCACAGGTTAAGTTGTCGAGGGCTGATTTCATGTCCTATGATAAAAAGCCTTCTGTTTCCACCACCAAAGCTTTCCGGGAAGAATTTGCAACAGTTTAGCACCATTTTTGAGTGAATTGGAGAATTTCAGATTTTTGCTGAAATTGTGACCCCGGGGCTTAGAAATTTTTTTCCCCACAGGTTAAGTTGTCGAGGGCTGATTTCATGTCCTATGATAAAAAGCCTTCTGTTTCCACCGCCAAACCTTTCTGGGGAGTATTTGCAAAACTTTGGCACCATTTGTGAGTGAATTGGAGAACTGCAGATTTTTGTTGAAGTTGTGACCCCGCGGCTTAGAAATTTTTTTTTTCACAGGTTAAGTTGTCGAGGGCTGATTTCATGTCCTATGATAAAAAGCCGTCTGTTTCCACCGCCAAACCTTTCCGGGAAGAATTTGCAACAGTTTAGCACCATTTTTGAGTGAATTGGAGAATTTCAGATTTTTGCTGAAATTGTGACCCCGGGGCTTAGAATTTTTTTTTCACAGCTTAAGTTGTCGACGGCTGATTTCTTGGCCTATGATAAAAAGCCTTCTGTTTCCACCGCCAAACCTTTCCGGGAAGAATTTGCAACAGTTTAGCACCATTTTTGAGTGAATTGGAGAATTTCAGATTTTTTATGAAATTGTGACCCCGGGGCTTAGAATTTTTTTTTTTCACAGGTTAAGTTGTCGAGGGCTGATTTCATGTCCTATGATAAAAAGCCTTCTGTTTCCACCGCCAAACCTTTCAGGGGAGTATTTGCAACACGTTGGCACCATCTTTGAGTGAATTGGAGAATTTCAGATTTTTGCTGAAGTTGTGACCTCGGGGCTTAGAATTTTTTTTTCACAGGTTAAGTTGTCGAGGGCTGATTTCTTGGCCTATGATAAAAAGCCTTCTGTTTCCACCGCCAAACCTTTCAGGGGAGAATTTGCAACACGTTGGCACCATCTTTGAGTGAATTGGAGAATTTCAGATTTTTGCTGAAATTGTGACCCCGGGGCTTAGAATTTTTTTTTTTCACAGGTTAAGTTGGCGAGGGCTGATTTCATGTCCTATGATAAAAAGCCTTCAGTTTCCACTGCCAAACCTTTCAGGGGAGAATTTCCAACTGTTTAGCAGCATTTTTGAGTGAGTTGGAGAATTTCAGATTTTTGCTGAAGTTGTGACCCCGGGGCTTAGAATTTTTTTTTTTCACAGGTTAAGTTGTCGAGGGCTGATTTCATGTCCTATGATAAAAAGCCTTCTGTTTCCACTGCCAAACCTTTCAGGGGAGAATTTACAACAGTTTAGCACCATTTTTGAGTGAATTGGAGAATTTCAGATTTTTGTTGAAGTTGTGACCCCGGGGCTTAGAAATTTTTTTTTTCACAGGTTAAGTTGTCGAGGGCTGATTTCATGTCCTATGATAAAAAGCCTTCTGTTTCCACCACCAAAGCTTTCCGGGAAGAATTTGCAACAGTTTAGCACCATTTTTGAGTGAATTGGAGAATTTCAGATTTTTGCTGAAATTGTGACCCCGGGGCTTAGAAATTTTTTTCCCCACAGGTTAAGTTGTCGAGGGCTGATTTCATGTCCTATGATAAAAAGCCTTCTGTTTCCACCGCCAAACCTTTCAGGGGAGTATTTGCAAAACTTTGGCACCATTTGTGAGTGAATTGGAGAATTTCAGAGTTTTGCTGAAATTGTGACCCCAGGGCTTAGAAATTTTTTTTTTCACAGGTTAAGTTGTCGAGGGTTGATTTCTTGGCCTATGATAAAAAGCCTTCTGTTGCCACCGCCAATCCTTTCAGGGGAGAATTTGCAACAGTTTAGCACCATTTTTGAGTGAATTGGAGAATTTCAGATTTTTGTTGAAGTTGTGACCCCGGGGCTTAGAAATTTTTTTTTTCACAGGTTAAGTTGTCGAGGGCTGATTTCATGTCCTATGATAAAAAGCCTTCTGTTTCCACCACCAAAGCTTTCCGGGAAGAATTTGCAACATTTTAGCACCATTTTTGAGTGAATTGGAGAATTTCAGATTTTTGCTGAAATTGTGACCCCGGGGCTTAGAAATTTTTTTTTTCACAGGTTAAGGTGTCGAGGGTTGATTTCATGTCCTATGATAAAAAGCCTTCTGTTTCCACCGACAAACCTTTCCAGGAAGAATTTGCAAAATTTTAGCACCATTTTTGAGTGAATTGGAGAATTTCAGATTTTTGCTGAAGTTGTGACCCCGGGGCTTAGAAATTTTTTTTCCCGCAGGTTAAGTTGTCGAGGGCTGATTTCATGTCCTATGATAAAAAGCCTTCTGTTTCCACCGCCAAACCTTTCCGGGAAGAATTTGCAACAGTTTAGCACCATTTTTGAGTGAATTGGAGAATTTCAGATTTTTGATGAAATTGTGACCCCGGGGCTTAGAAATTTTTTTTTTCACAGGTTAAGTTGTCGAGGGCTGATTTCATGTCCTATGATAAAAAGCCTTCTGTTTCCACTGCCAAACCTTTCAGGGGAGTATTTGCAACACGTTGGCACCATCTTTGAGTGAATTGGAGAATTTCAGATTTTTGCTGAAGTTGTGACCTCGGGGCTTAGAATTTTTTTTTTTACAGGTGAAGTTGTCGAGGGCTGATTTCTTGGCCTATGATAAAAAGCCTTCTGTTTCCACCGCCAAACCTTTCCGGGAAGAATTTGCAACAGTTTAGCACCATTTTTGAGTGAATTGGAGAATTTCAGATTTTTGATGAAATTGTGACCCCGGGGTTTAGAAATTTTTTTTTTCACAGGTTAAGTTGTCGAGGGCTGATTTCTTGGCCTATGATAAAAAGCCTTCTGTTTCCACCGCCAAACCTTTCAGGGGAGAATTTGCAACAGTTTAGCACCATTTTTGAGTGAATTGGAGAATTTCAGATTTTTGCTGAAATTGTGACACCGGGGCTTAGAAATTTTTTTCCCCACAGGTTAAGTTGTCGAGGGCTGATTTCATGTCCTATGATAAAAAGCCTTCTGTTTCCACTGCCAAACCTTTCAGGGGAGAATTTACAACAGTTTAGCAGCATTTTTGAGTGAGTTGGAGAATTTCAGATTTTTGCTGAAGTTGTGACCCCGGGGCTTAGAAATTTTTTTTTTCACAGGTTAAGTTGTCGAGGGCTGATTTCATGTCCTATGATAAAAAGCCGTCTGTTTCCACCACCAAAGCTTTCCGGGAAGAATTTGCAACAGTTTAGCACCATTTTTGAGTGAACTGGAGAATTTCAGATTTTTGCTGAAATTGTGACCCCGGGGCTTAGAATTTTTTTCCCCCACAGATTAAGTTGTCAAGGGCTGATTTCATGTCCTATGATAAAAAGCCTTCTGTTTCCACCGCCAAACCTTTCAGGGGAGTATTTGCAACACGTTGGCACCATCTTTGAGTGAATTGGAGAATTTCAGATTTTTGCTGAAGTTGTGACCCCGGGGCTTAGAATTTTTTTTTTTTTTCACAGGTTAAGTTGTCGAGGGCTGATTTCTTGGCCTATGATAAAAAGCCTTCTGTTTCCACTGCCAAACCTTTCAGGGGAGAATTTACAACAGTTTAGCACCATTTTTGAGTGAATTGGAGAATTTCAGATTTTTGCTGAAGTTGTGACCCTGGGGCTTAGAATTTTTTTTTTCACAGGTTAAGTTGTCGAGGGTTGATTTCTTGGCCTATGATAAAAAGCCTTCTGTTTCCACTGCCAAACCTTTCAGGGGAGAATTTACAACAGTTTAGCACCATTTTTGAGTGAATTGGAGAATTTCAGATTTTTGCTGAAGTTGTGACCCCGGGGCTTAGAAATTTTTTTCCCCACAGGTTAAGTTGTCGAGGGTTGATTTCTTGGCCTATGATAAACAGCCTTCTGTTTCCACCGACAAACCTTTCAGGGGAGAATTTACAACAGTTTAGCACCATTTTTGAGTGAATTGGTGAATTTCAGATTTTTGCTGAAGTTGTGACCCCGGGGCTTAGAAATTTTTTTCCCCACAGGTTAAGTTGTCAAGGGCTGATTTCATGTCCTATGATAAAAAGCCGTCTGTTTCCACCGCCAAACCTTTCCGGGAAGAATTTGCAACAGTTTAGCACCATTTTTGAGTGAATTGGAGAATTTCAGATTTTTGCTGAAGTTGTGACCCCGGGGCTTAGAAATTTTTTTTTTCACAGGTTAAGTTGTCGAGGGCTGATTTCATGTCCTATGATAAAAAGCCTTCTGTTTCCACCACCAAAGCTTTCCGGGAAGAATTTGCAACATTTTAGCACCATTTTTGAGTGAATTGGAGAATTTCAGATTTTTGCTGAAATTGTGACCCCGGGGCTTAGAAATTTTTTTTTTCACAGGTTAAGGTGTCGAGGGTTGATTTCATGTCCTATGATAAAAAGCCTTCTGTTTCCACCGACAAACCTTTCCAGGAAGAATTTGCAAAATTTTAGCACCATTTTTGAGTGAATTGGAGAATTTCAGATTTTTGCTGAAGTTGTGACCCCGGGGCTTAGAAATTTTTTTTCCCGCAGGTTAAGTTGTCGAGGGCTGATTTCATGTCCTATGATAAAAAGCCTTCTGTTTCCACCGCCAAACCTTTCCGGGAAGAATTTGCAACAGTTTAGCACCATTTTTGAGTGAATTGGAGAATTTCAGATTTTTGATGAAATTGTGACCCCGGGGCTTAGAAATTTTTTTTTTCACAGGTTAAGTTGTCGAGGGCTGATTTCATGTCCTATGATAAAAAGCCTTCTGTTTCCACTGCCAAACCTTTCAGGGGAGTATTTGCAACACGTTGGCACCATCTTTGAGTGAATTGGAGAATTTCAGATTTTTGCTGAAGTTGTGACCTCGGGGCTTAGAATTTTTTTTTTTACAGGTGAAGTTGTCGAGGGCTGATTTCTTGGCCTATGATAAAAAGCCTTCTGTTTCCACCGCCAAACCTTTCCGGGAAGAATTTGCAACAGTTTAGCACCATTTTTGAGTGAATTGGAGAATTTCAGATTTTTGATGAAATTGTGACCCCGGGGTTTAGAAATTTTTTTTTTCACAGGTTAAGTTGTCGAGGGCTGATTTCTTGGCCTATGATAAAAAGCCTTCTGTTTCCACCGCCAAACCTTTCAGGGGAGAATTTGCAACAGTTTAGCACCATTTTTGAGTGAATTGGAGAATTTCAGATTTTTGCTGAAATTGTGACACCGGGGCTTAGAAATTTTTTTCCCCACAGGTTAAGTTGTCGAGGGCTGATTTCATGTCCTATGATAAAAAGCCTTCTGTTTCCACTGCCAAACCTTTCAGGGGAGAATTTACAACAGTTTAGCAGCATTTTTGAGTGAGTTGGAGAATTTCAGATTTTTGCTGAAGTTGTGACCCCGGGGCTTAGAAATTTTTTTTTTCACAGGTTAAGTTGTCGAGGGCTGATTTCATGTCCTATGATAAAAAGCCGTCTGTTTCCACCACCAAAGCTTTCCGGGAAGAATTTGCAACAGTTTAGCACCATTTTTGAGTGAACTGGAGAATTTCAGATTTTTGCTGAAATTGTGACCCCGGGGCTTAGAATTTTTTTCCCCCACAGATTAAGTTGTCAAGGGCTGATTTCATGTCCTATGATAAAAAGCCTTCTGTTTCCACCGCCAAACCTTTCAGGGGAGTATTTGCAACACGTTGGCACCATCTTTGAGTGAATTGGAGAATTTCAGATTTTTGCTGAAGTTGTGACCCCGGGGCTTAGAATTTTTTTTTTTTTTCACAGGTTAAGTTGTCGAGGGCTGATTTCTTGGCCTATGATAAAAAGCCTTCTGTTTCCACTGCCAAACCTTTCAGGGGAGAATTTACAACAGTTTAGCACCATTTTTGAGTGAATTGGAGAATTTCAGATTTTTGCTGAAGTTGTGACCCTGGGGCTTAGAATTTTTTTTTTCACAGGTTAAGTTGTCGAGGGTTGATTTCTTGGCCTATGATAAAAAGCCTTCTGTTTCCACTGCCAAACCTTTCAGGGGAGAATTTACAACAGTTTAGCACCATTTTTGAGTGAATTGGAGAATTTCAGATTTTTGCTGAAGTTGTGACCCCGGGGCTTAGAAATTTTTTTCCCCACAGGTTAAGTTGTCGAGGGTTGATTTCTTGGCCTATGATAAACAGCCTTCTGTTTCCACCGACAAACCTTTCAGGGGAGAATTTACAACAGTTTAGCACCATTTTTGAGTGAATTGGTGAATTTCAGATTTTTGCTGAAGTTGTGACCCCGGGGCTTAGAAATTTTTTTCCCCACAGGTTAAGTTGTCAAGGGCTGATTTCATGTCCTATGATAAAAAGCCGTCTGTTTCCACCGCCAAACCTTTCCGGGAAGAATTTGCAACAGTTTAGCACCATTTTTGAGTGAATTGGAGAATTTCAGATTTTTGCTGAAATTGTGACCCCGGGGCTTAGAAATTTTTTTTTTCACAGGTTAAGTTGTCGAGGGCTGATTTCATGTCCTATGATAAAAAGCCTCCTGTTTCCACCGCCAAACCTTTCAGGGGAGTATTTGCAACACGTTGGCACCATCTTTGAGTGAATTGGAGAATTTCAGATTTTTGCTGAAGTTGTGACCCCGGGGCTTTAAATTTTTTTTTTTTTCACAGGTTAAGTTGTCGAGGGCTGATTTCTTGGCCTATGATAAAAAGCCTTCTGTTTCCACTGCCAAACCTTTCAGGGGAGAATTTACAACAGTTTAGCACCATTTTTGAGTGCATTGGAGAATTTCAGATTTTTGCTGAAGTTGTGACCCTGGGGCTTAGAATTTTTTTTTTCACAGGTTAAGTTGTCGAGGGTTGATTTCTTGGCCTATGATAAAAAGCCTTCTGTTTCCACTGCCAAACCTTTCAGGGGAGAATTTACAACAGTTTAGCACCATTTTTGAGTGAATTGGAGAATTTCAGATTTTTGCTGAAGTTGTGACCCCGGGGCTTAGAAATTTTTTTCCCCACAGGTTAAGTTGTCGAGGGTTGATTTCTTGGCCTATGATAAACAGCCTTCTGTTTCCACCGACAAACCTTTCAGGGGAGAATTTACAACAGTTTAGCACCATTTTTGAGTGAATTGGTGAATTTCAGATTTTTGCTGAAGTTGTGACCCCGGGGCTTAGAAATTTTTTTCCCCACAGGTTAAGTTGTCAAGGGCTGATTTCATGTCCTATGATAAAAAGCCGTCTGTTTCCACCGCCAAACCTTTCCGGGAAGAATTTGCAACAGTTTAGCACCATTTTTGAGTGAATTGGAGAATTTCAGATTTTTGCTGAAATTGTGACCCCGGGGCTTAGAAATTTTTTTTTTCACAGGTTAAGTTGTCGAGGGCTGATTTCATGTCCTATGATAAAAAGCCTCCTGTTTCCACCGCCAAACCTTTCAGGGGAGTATTTGCAACACGTTGGCACCATCTTTGAGTGAATTGGAGCATTTCAGATTTTTGCTGAAGTTGTGACCTCGGGGCTTAGAATTTTTTTTTTCACAGGTTAAGTTGTCGAGGGCTGATTTCATGTCCTATGATAAAAAGCCTTCTGTTTCCACTGCCAAACCTTTCCGGGAAGAATTTGCAACAGTTTAGCACCATTTTTGAGTGAATTGGAGAATTTCAGATTTTTACTGAAGTTGTGACCCCGGGGCTTAGAAATTTTTTTTTTCACAGGTTAAGTTGTCGAGGGCTGATTTCATGTCCTATGATAAAAAGCCTTCTGTTTCCACCGCCAAACCTTTCAGGGGAGTATTTGCAACACGTTGGCAACATCTTTGAGTGAATTGGAGAATTTCAGATTTTTGCTGAAGTTGTGACCCCGGGGCTTAGAAAATTTTTTTTTCCACAGGTTAAGTTGTCGAGGGCTGATTTCATGTCCTATGATAAAAAGCCTTCTGTTTCCACTGCCAAACCTTTCAAGGGAGAATTTACAACAGTTTAGCACCATTTTTGAGTGAATTGAAGAATTTCAGATTTTTGCTGAAGTTGTGACCCCGGGGCTTAGAAATTTTTTTTTCCACAGGTTAAGTTGTCGAGGGTTGATTTCTTGGCCTATGATAAACAGCCTTCTGTTTCCACCGACAAACCTTTCAGGGGAGAATTTACAACAGTTTAGCACCATTTTTGAGTGAATTGGAGAATTTCAGATTTTTGCTGAAGTTGTGACCCCGGGGCTTAGAAATTTTTTTTTTCACAGGTTAAGTTGTCAAGGGCTGATTTCATGTCCTATGATAAAAAGCCGTCTGTTTCCACCGCCAAACCTTTCCGGGAAGAATTTGCAACAGTTTAGCACCATTTTTGAGTGAATTGGAGAATTTCAGATTTTTGCTGAAATTGTGACCCCGGGGCTTAGAATTTTTTTTTTTCACAGGTTAAGTTGTCGAGGGCTGATTTCATGTCCTATGATAAAAAGCCTTCTGTTTCCACCGACAAACCTTTCCAGGAAGAATTTGCAAAATTTTAGCACCATTTTTGAGTGAAATGGAGAATTTCAGATTTTTGCTGAAATTGTGACCCCGGAGCTTAGAATTTTTTTTTTTCACAGGTTAAGTTGGCGAGGGCTGATTTCATGTCCTATGATAAAAAGCCTTCTGTTTCCACTGCCAAACCTTTCAGGGGAGAATTTACAACAGTTTAGCAGCATTTTTGAGTGAGTTGGAGAATTTCAGATTTTTGCTGAAGTTGTGACCCCGGGGCTTAGAATTTTTTTCCCCCATAGGTTAAGTTGTCAAGGGCTGATTTCATGTCCTATGATAAAAAGCCGTCTGTTTCCACCGCCAAACCTTTCCGGGAAGAATTTGCAACAGTTTAGCACCATTTTTGAGTGAATTGGAGAATTTCAGATTTTTGCTGAAATTGTGACCCCGGGGCTTAGAATTTTTTTTTTCACAGGTTAAGTTGTCGAGGGCTGATTTCATGTCCTATGATAAAAAGCCTCCTGTTTCCACCGCCAAACCTTTCAGGGGAGTATTTGCAACACGTTGGCACCATCTTTGAGTGAATTGGAGAATTTCAGATTTTTGCTGAAGTTGTGACCCCTGGGCTTAGAATTTTTTTTTTCACAGGTTAAGTTGTCGAGGGCTGATTTCTTGGCCTATGATAAAAAGCCTTCTGTTTCCACCGCCAAACCTTTCCGGGAAGAATTTGCAACAGTTTAGCACCATTTTTGAGTGAATTGGAGAATTTCAGATTTTTGATGAAATTGTGACCCCGGGGCTTAGAATTTTTTTTTTTCACAGGTTAAGTTGTCGAGGGCTGATTTCATGTCCTATGATAAAAAGCCTTCTGTTTCCACCGCCAAACCTTTCAGGGGAGTATTTGCAACACGTTGGCACCATCTTTGAGTGAATTGGAGAATTTCAGATTTTTGCTGAAGTTGTGACCTCGGGGCTTAGAATTTTTTTTTCACAGGTTAAGTTGTCGAGGGCTGATTTCTTGGCCTATAATAAAAAGCCTTCTGTTTCCACCGCCAAACCTTTCAGGGGAGAATTTGCAACAGTTTAGCACCATTTTTGAGTGAATTGGAGAATTTCAGATTTTTGCTGAAATTGTGACCCCGGGGCTTAGAATTTTTTTTTTTCACAGGTTAAGTTGGCGAGGGCTGATTTCATGTCCTATGATAAAAAGCCTTCTGTTTCCACTGCCAAACCTTTCAGGGGATAATTTACAACAGTTTAGCAGCATTTTTGAGTGAGTTGGAGAATTTCAGATTTTTGCTGAAGTTGTGACCCCGGGGCTTAGAATTTTTTTTTTTCACAGGTTAAGTTGTCGAGGGCTGATTTCATGTCCTATGATAAAAAGCCTTCTGTTTCCACTGCTAAACCTTTCAGGGGAGAATTTACAACAGTTTAGCACCATTTTTGAGTGAATTGGAGAATTTCAGATTTTTGTTGAAGTTGTGACCCCGGGGCTTAGAAATTTTTTTTTTCACAGGTTAAGTTGTCGAGGGCTGATTTCATGTCCTATGATAAAAAGCCTTCTTTTTCCACCACCAAAGCTTTCCGGGAAGAATTTGCAACAGTTTAGCACCATTTTTGAGTGAATTGGAGAATTTCAGATTTTTGCTGAAATTGTGACCCCGGGGCTTATAAATTTTTTTCCCCACAGGTTAAGTTGTCGAGGGCTGATTTCATGTCCTATGATAAAAAGCCTTCTGTTTCCACCGCCAAACCTTTCAGGGGAGTATTTGCAAAACTTTGGCACCATTTGTGAGTGAATTGGAGAATTTCAGAGTTTTGCTGAAATTGTGACCCCAGGGCTTAGAAAATTTTTTTTTCACAGGTTAAGTTGTCGAGGGTTGATTTCTTGGCCTATGATAAAAAGCCTTCTGTTGCCACCGCCAATCCTTTCAGGGGAGAATTTGCAACAGTTTAGCACCATTTTTGAGTGAATTGGAGAATTTCAGATTTTTGCTGAAGTTGTGACCCCGGGGCTTAGAATTTTTTTTTTTCACAGGTTAAGTTGTCGAGGGCTGATTTCATGTCCTATGATAAAAAGCCTTCTGTTTCCACCACCACAGCTTTCCGGGAAGAATTTGCAACAGTTTAGCACCATTTTTGAGTGAATTGGAGAATTTCAGATTTTTGATGAAATTGTGACCCCGGGGCTTATAAATTTTTTTTCCCACAGGTTAAGTTGTCGAGGGCTGATTTCATGTCCTATGATAAAAAGCCTTCTGTTTCCACCGCCAAACCTTTCAGGGGAGTATTTGCAACACGTTGGCACCATCTTTGAGTGAATTGGAGAATTTCAGTTTTTTGCTGAAGTTGTGACCTCGGGGCTTAGAATTTTTTTTTTCACAGGTTAAGTTGTCGAGGGCTGATTTCTTGGCCTATGATAAAAAGCCTTCTGTTTCCACCGCCAAACCTTTCAGGGGAGAATTTGCAACAGTTTAGCACCATTTTTGAGTGAATTGGAGAATTTCAGATTTTTGCTGAAATTGTGACCCCGGAGCTTAGAATTTTTTTTTTTTCACAGGTTAAGTTGTCGAGGGCTGATTTCATGTCCTATGATAAAAAGCCTTCTGTTTCCACTGCCAAACCTTTCAGGGGAGAATTTACAACAGTTTAGCAGCATTTTTGAGTGAGTTGGAGAATTTCAGATTTTTGCTGAAGTTGTGACCCCGGGGATTAGAATTTTTTTCCCCATAGGTTAAGTTGTCAAGGGCTGATTTCATGTCCTATGATAAAAAGCCGTCTGTTTCCACCGCCAAACCTTTCCGGGAAGAATTTGCAACAGATTAGCACCATTTTTGAGTGAATTGGAGAATTTCAGATTTTTGCTGAAATTGTGACCCCGGGGCTTAGAATTTTTTTTTTCACAGGTTAAGTTGTCGAGGGCTGATTTCATGTCCTATGATAAAAAGCCTCCTGTTTCCACCGCCAAACCTTTCCGGGAAGAATTTGCAACAGTTTAGCACCATTTTTGAGTGAATTGGAGAATTTCAGATTTTTGATGAAATTGTGACCCCGGGGCTTAGAATTTTTTTTTTTCACAGGTTAAGTTGTCGAGGGCTGATTTCATGTCCTATGATAAAAAGCCTTCTGTTTCCACCGCCAAACCTTTCAGGGGAGTATTTGCAACACGTTGGCACCATCTTTGAGTGAATTGGAGAATTTCAGATTTTTGCTGAAGTTGTGACCTCGGGGCTTAGAATTTTTTTTTCACAGGTTAAGTTGTCGAGGGCTGATTTCTTGGCCTATGATAAAAAGCCTTCTGTTTCCACTGCCAAACCTTTCAGGGGAGAATTTACAACAGTTTAGCAGCATTTTTGAGTGAGTTGGAGAATTTCAGATTTTTGCTGAAGTTGTGACCCCGGGGCTTAGAATTTTTTTTTTTCACAGGTTAAGTTGTCGAGGGCTGATTTCATGTCCTATGATAAAAAGCCTTCTGTTTCCACTGCTAAACCTTTCAGGGGAGAATTTACAACAGTTTAGCACCATTTTTGAGTGAATTGGAGAATTTCAGATTTTTGTTGAAGTTGTGACCCCGGGGCTTAGAAATTTTTTTTTTCACAGGTTAAGTTGTCGAGGGCTGATTTCATGTCCTATGATAAAAAGCCTTCTGTTTCCACCACCAAAGCTTTCCGGGAAGAATTTGCAACAGTTTAGCACCATTTTTGAGTGAATTGGAGAATTTCAGATTTTTGCTGAAATTGTGACCCCGGGGCTTATAAATTTTTTTCCCCACAGGTTAAGTTGTCGAGGGCTGATTTCATGTCCTATGATAAAAAGCCTTCTGTTTCCACCGCCAAACCTTTCAGGGGAGTATTTGCAAAACTTTGGCACCATTTGTGAGTGAATTGGAGAATTTCAGAGTTTTGCTGAAATTGTGACCCCAGGGCTTAGAAAATTTTTTTTTCACAGGTTAAGTTGTCGAGGGTTGATTTCTTGGCCTATGATAAAAAGCCTTCTGTTGCCACCGCCAATCCTTTCAGGGGAGAATTTGCAACAGTTTAGCACCATTTTTGAGTGAATTGGAGAATTTCAGATTTTTGCTGAAGTTGTGACCCTGGGGCTTAGAAATTTTTTTTTTCACAGGTTAAGTTGTCGAGGGCTGATTTCATGTCGTATGATAAAAAGCCTTCTGTTTCCACCACCAAAGCTTTCCGGGAAGAATTTGCAACAGTTTAGCACCATTTTTGAGTGAATTGGAGAATTTCAGATTTTTGATGAAATTGTGACCCCGGGGCTTAGAAATTTTTTTTTTCACAGGTTAAGTTGTCGAGGGCTGATTTCATGTCCTATGATAAAAAGCCTCCTGTTTCCACCGCCAAACCTTTCAGGGGAGTATTTGCAACACCTTGGCACCATCTTTGAGTGAATTGGAGAATTTCAGATTTTTGCTGAAGTTGTGACCCCGGGGCTTAGAATTTTTTTTTTTTCACAGGTTAAGTTGTCGAGGGCTGATTTCTTGGCCTATGATAAAAAGCCTTCTGTTTCCACCGCCAAAACTTTCAGCGGAGTATTTGCAAAACTTTGGCACCATTTTTGAGTGAATTTGAGAATTTGAGATTTTTGCTGAAGTTGTGACCCCGGGGCTTAGAATTTTTTTTTTCACAGGTTAAGTTGTCGAGGGCTGATTTCATGTCCTATGATAAAAAGCCTTCTGTTTCCACCGCCAAACCTTTCAGGGGAGTATTTGCAACACGTTGGCAACATCTTTGAGTGAATTGGAGAATTTCAGATTTTTGCTGAAGTTGTGACCCCGGGGCTTAGAAAATTTTTTTTTCCACAGGTTAAGTTGTCGAGGGCTGATTTCATGTCCTATGATAAAAAGCCTTCTGTTTCCACTGCCAAACCTTTCAAGGGAGAATTTACAACAGTTTAGCACCATTTTTGAGTGAATTGAAGAATTTCAGATTTTTGCTGAAGTTGTGACCCCGGGGCTTAGAAATTTTTTTTTCCACAGGTTAAGTTGTCGAGGGTTGATTTCTTGGCCTATGATAAACAGCCTTCTGTTTCCACCGACAAACCTTTCAGGGGAGAATTTACAACAGTTTAGCACCATTTTTGAGTGAATTGGAGAATTTCAGATTTTTGCTGAAGTTGTGACCCCGGGGCTTAGAAATTTTTTTTTTCACAGGTTAAGTTGTCAAGGGCTGATTTCATGTCCTATGATAAAAAGCCGTCTGTTTCCACCGCCAAACCTTTCCGGGAAGAATTTGCAACAGTTTAGCACCATTTTTGAGTGAATTGGAGAATTTCAGATTTTTGCTGAAATTGTGACCCCGGGGCTTAGAATTTTTTTTTTTCACAGGTTAAGTTGTCGAGGGCTGATTTCATGTCCTATGATAAAAAGCCTCCTGTTTCCACCGCCAAACCTTTCAGGGGAGTATTTGCAACACGTTGGCACCATCTTTGAGTGAATTGGAGAATTTCAGATTTTTGCTGAAGTTGTGACCCCGGGGCTTAGAAATTTTTTTCCCCACAGGTTAAGTTGTCGAGGGCTGATTTCATGTCCTATGATAAAAAGCCTTCTGTTTCCACTGCCAAAACTTTCAGGGGAGAATTTACAACAGTTTAGCACCATTTTTGAGTGAATTGGAGAATTTCAGATTTTTGCTGAAGTTGTGACCCCGGGGCTTAGAAATTTTTTTTTTCACAGGTTAAGTTGTCGAGGGCTGATTTCATGTCCTATGATAAAAAGCCGTCTGTTTCCACCACCAAAGCTTTCCGGGAAGAATTTGCAACAGTTTAGCACCATTTTTGAGTGAATTGGAGAATTTCAGATTTTTGCTGAAATTGTGACCCCGGGGCTTAGAAATTTTTCTTTTCACAGGTCAAGTTGTCGAGGGCTGATTTCTTGGCCTATGATAAAAAGCCTTCTGTTTCCACCGCCAAACCTTTCAGGGGAGAATTTGCAACAGTTTAGCACCATTTTTGAGTGAATTGGAGAATTTCAGATTTTTGCTGAAGTTGTGACCTCGGCGCTTAGAAATTTTTTTTTCCACAGGTTAAGTTGTCGAGGGCTGATTTCATGTCCTATGATAAAAAGCCTTCTGTTTCCACTGCCAAACCTTTCAGGGGAGAATTTACAACAGTTTAGCACCATTTTTGAGTGAATTGGAGAATTTCAGATTTTTGCTGAAGTTGTGACCCCAGGGCTTAGAATTTTTTTTTTCACAGGTTAAGTTGTCGAGGGCTGATTTCTTGGCCTATGATAAACAGCCTTCTGTTTCCACCGACAAACCTTTCAGGGGAGAATTTACAACAGTTTAGCACAATTTTTGAGTGAATTGGAGAATTTCAGATTTTTGTTGAAGTTGTGACCCCGCGGCTTAGAATTTTTTTTTTTCACAGGTTAAGTTGTCGAGGGCTGATTTCATGTCCTATGATAAAAAGCCTCCTGTTTCCACCGCCAAACCTTTCAGGGGAGTATTTGCAACACGTTGGCACCATCTTTGAGTGAATTGGAGAATTTCAGATTTTTGCTGAAGTTGTGACCCCTGGGCTTAGATTTATTTTTTTCACAGGTTAAGTTGTCGAGGGCTGATTTCTTGGCCTATGAGAAAAAGCCTTCTGTTTCCACCGCCAAACCTTTCCGGGAAGAATTTGCAACAGTTTAGCACCATTTTTGAGTGAATTGGAGAATTTCAGATTTTTGATGAAATTGTGACCCCGGGGCTTAGAAATTTTTTTTTTCACAGGTTAAGTTGTCGAGGGCTGATTTCATGTCCTATGATAAAAAGCCTTCTGTTTCCACCGCCAAACCTTTCAGGGGAGTATTTGCAACACGTTGGCACCATCTTTGAGTGAATTGGAGAATTTCAGATTTTTGCTGAAGTTGTGACCTCGGGGCTTAGAATTTTTTTTTTCACAGGTTAAGTTGTCGAGGGCTGATTTCTTGGCCTATGATAAAAAGCCTTCTGTTTCCACCGCCAAACCTTTCAGGGGAGAATTTGCAACAGTTTAGCACCATTTTTGAGTGAATTGGAGAATTTCAGATTTTTGCTGAAATTGTGACCCCGGAGCTTAGAATTTTTTTTTTTCACAGGTTAAGTTGGCGAGGGCTGATTTCATGTCCTATGATAAAAAGCCTTCTGTTTCCACTGCCAAACCTTTCAGGGGAGAATTTACAACAGTTTAGCAGCATTTTTGAGTGAGTTGGAGAATTTCAGATTTTTGCTGAAGTTGTGACCCCGGGGCTTAGAATTTTTTCCCCCCATAGGTTAAGTTGTCAAGGGCTGATTTCATGTCCTATGATAAAAAGCCGTCTGTTTCCACCGCCAAACCTTTCCGGGAAGAATTTGCAACAGTTTAGCACCATTTTTGAGTGAATTGGAGAATTTCAGATTTTTGCTGAAATTGTGACCCCGGGGCTTAGAATTTTTTTTTTCACAGGTTAAGTTGTCGAGGGCTGATTTCATGTCCTATGATAAAAAGCCTCCTGTTTCCACCGCCAAACCTTTCAGGGGAGTATTTGCAACACGTTGGCACCATCTTTGAGTGAATTGGAGAATTTCAGATTTTTGCTGAAGTTGTGACCCCTGGGCTTAGAATTTTTTTTTTCACAGGTTAAGTTGTCGAGGGCTGATTTCTTGGCCTATGATAAAAAGCCTTCTGTTTCCACCGCCAAACCTTTCCGGGAAGAATTTGCAACAGTTTAGCACCATTTTTGAGTGAATTGGAGAATTTCAGATTTTTGATGAAATTGTGACCCCGGGGCTTAGAATTTTTTTTTTTTCACAGGTTAAGTTGTCGAGGGCTGATTTCATGTCCTATGATAAAAAGCCTTCTGTTTCCACCGCCAAACCTTTCAGGGGAGTATTTGCAACACGTTGGCACCATCTTTGAGTGAATTGGAGAATTTCAGATTTTTGCTGAAGTTGTGACCTCGGGGCTTAGAATTTTTTTTTCACAGGTTAAGTTGTCGAGGGCTGATTTCTTGGCCTATAATAAAAAGCCTTCTGTTTCCACCGCCAAACCTTTCAGGGAAGAATTTGCAACAGTTTAGCACCATTTTTGAGTGAATTGGAGAATTTCAGATTTTTGCTGAAATTGTGACCCCGGGGCTTAGAATTTTTTTTTTTCACAGGTTAAGTTGGCGAGGGCTGATTTCATGTCCTATGATAAAAAGCCTTCTGTTTCCACTGCCAAACCTTTCAGGGGATAATTTACAACAGTTTAGCAGCATTTTTGAGTGAGTTGGAGAATTTCAGATTTTTGCTGAAGTTGTGACCCCGGGGCTTAGAATTTTTTTTTTTCACAGGTTAAGTTGTCGAGGGCTGATTTCATGTCCTATGATAAAAAGCCTTCTGTTTCCACTGCTAAACCTTTCAGGGGAGAATTTACAACAGTTTAGCACCATTTTTGAGTGAATTGGAGAATTTCAGATTTTTGTTGAAGTTGTGACCCCGGGGCTTAGAAATTTTTTTTTTCACAGGTTAAGTTGTCGAGGGCTGATTTCATGTCCTATGATAAAAAGCCTTCTGTTTCCACCACCAAAGCTTTCCGGGAAGAATTTGCAACAGTTTAGCACCATTTTTGAGTGAATTGGAGAATTTCAGATTTTTGCTGAAATTGTGACCCCGGGGCTTATAAATTTTTTTCCCCACAGGTTAAGTTGTCGAGGGCTGATTTCATGTCCTATGATAAAAAGCCTTCTGTTTCCACCGCCAAACCTTTCAGGGGAGTATTTGCAAAACTTTGGCACCATTTGTGAGTGAATTGGAGAATTTCAGAGTTTTGCTGAAATTGTGACCCCAGGGCTTAGAAAATTTTTTTTTCACAGGTTAAGTTGTCGAGGGTTGATTTCTTGGCCTATGATAAAAAGCCTTCTGTTGCCACCGCCAATCCTTTCAGGGGAGAATTTGCAACAGTTTAGCACCATTTTTGAGTGAATTGGAGAATTTCAGATTTTTGCTGAAGTTGTGACCCCGGGGCTTAGAATTTTTTTTTTTCACAGGTTAAGTTGTCGAGGGCTGATTTCATGTCCTATGATAAAAAGCCTTCTGTTTCCACCACCAAAGCTTTCCGGGAAGAATTTGCAACAGTTTAGCACCATTTTTGAGTGAATTGGAGAATTTCAGATTTTTGATGAAATTGTGACCCCGGGGCTTATAAATTTTTTTTCCCACAGGTTAAGTTGTCGAGGGCTGATTTCATGTCCTATGATAAAAAGCCTTCTGTTTCCACCGCCAAACCTTTCAGGGGAGTATTTGCAACACGTTGGCACCATCTTTGAGTGAATTGGAGAATTTCAGTTTTTTGCTGAAGTTGTGACCTCGGGGCTTAGAATTTTTTTTTTCACAGGTTAAGTTGTCGAGGGCTGATTTCTTGGCCTATGATAAAAAGCCTTCTGTTTCCACCGCCAAACCTTTCAGGGGAGAATTTGCAACAGTTTAGCACCATTTTTGAGTGAATTGGAGAATTTCAGATTTTTGCTGAAATTGTGACCCCGGAGCTTAGAATTTTTTTTTTTTCACAGGTTAAGTTGTCGAGGGCTGATTTCATGTCCTATGATAAAAAGCCTTCTGTTTCCACTGCCAAACCTTTCAGGGGAGAATTTACAACAGTTTAGCAGCATTTTTGAGTGAGTTGGAGAATTTCAGATTTTTGCTGAAGTTGTGACCCCGGGGATTAGAATTTTTTTTCCCCATAGGTTAAGTTGTCAAGGGCTGATTTCATGTCCTATGATAAAAAGCCGTCTGTTTCCACCGCCAAACCTTTCCGGGAAGAATTTGCAACAGATTAGCACCATTTTTGAGTGAATTGGAGAATTTCAGATTTTTGCTGAAATTGTGACCCCGGGGCTTAGAATTTTTTTTTTCACAGGTTAAGTTGTCGAGGGCTGATTTCATGTCCTATGATAAAAAGCCTCCTGTTTCCACCGCCAAACCTTTCCGGGAAGAATTTGCAACAGTTTAGCACCATTTTTGAGTGAATTGGAGAATTTCAGATTTTTGATGAAATTGTGACCCCGGGGCTTAGAATTTTTTTTTTTCACAGGTTAAGTTGTCGAGGGCTGATTTCATGTCTTATGATAAAAAGCCTTCTGTTTCCACCGCCAAACCTTTCAGGGGAGTATTTGCAACACGTTGGCACCATCTTTGAGTGAATTGGAGAATTTCAGATTTTTGCTGAAGTTGTGACCTCGGGGCTTAGAATTTTTTTTTCACAGGTTAAGTTGTCGAGGGCTGATTTCTTGGCCTATGATAAAAAGCCTTCTGTTTCCACTGCCAAACCTTTCAGGGGAGAATTTACAACAGTTTAGCAGCATTTTTGAGTGAGTTGGAGAATTTCAGATTTTTGCTGAAGTTGTGACCCCGGGGCTTAGAATTTTTTTTTTTCACAGGTTAAGTTGTCGAGGGCTGATTTCATGTCCTATGATAAAAAGCCTTCTGTTTCCACTGCTAAACCTTTCAGGGGAGAATTTACAACAGTTTAGCACCATTTTTGAGTGAATTGGAGAATTTCAGATTTTTGTTGAAGTTGTGACCCCGGGGCTTAGAATTTTTTTTTCACAGGTTAAGTTGTCGAGGGCTGATTTCATGTCCTATGATAAAAAGCCTTCTGTTTCCACCACCAAAGCTTTCCGGGAAGAATTTGCAACAGTTTAGCACCATTTTTGAGTGAATTGAGAATTTCAGATTTTTGCTGAAATTGTGACCCCGGGGCTTATAAATTTTTTTCCCCACAGGTTAAGTTGTCGAGGGCTGATTTCATGTCCTATGATAAAAAGCCTTCTGTTTCCACCGCCAAACCTTTCAGGGGAGTATTTGCAAACTTTGGCACCATTTGTGAGTGAATTGGAGAATTTCAGAGTTTGCTGAAATTGTGACCCCAGGGCTTAGAAATTTTTTTTTCACAGGTTAAGTTGTCGAGGGTTGATTTCTTGGCCTATGATAAAAAAGCCTTCTGTTGCCACCGCAATCCTTTCAGGGGAGAATTTGCAACAGTTTAGCACCATTTTTGAGTGAATTGGAGAATTCAGATTTTTGCTGAAGTTGTGACCCTGGGGCTTAGAATTTTTTTTTTCACAGGTTAAGTTGTCGAGGGCTGATTTCATGTCGTATGATAAAAAGCCTTCTGTTTCCACCACCAAAGCTTTC